>NC_055687.1:38020457-38314523 GCF_017639745.1 Melanotaenia boesemani
TCCCCATAGACTCCCATGTTAAAAAGACCAACTTCACAGTAGAAATAAACATGTTTAAAGCCTGGTACAAAAATCCATTTTAGGATTAAAAGGTCAAGTTTACCTTCATGACAACTGTGAGTGGGGTGAATTTTTTTCTAACTCATCTGTTTGGATGTTATTTATTCTTGAAATTTGGCATAATTAGGGGTGTGTCCTTTTAATTCCAATATCCGTGGAAAGAAGGGAGAGCACAGCAATGGTTTTTAGCCGGCTAACAGTGCACCTTAGCTTTAGCCCGCGTACCTCCATTAGCTGGTTAGCTACCATTAGCTAACCAGGGTTAGCTCTGTTAGCTCTTAGCTACAGGCAAATTGGAGTTTGATGGTTGTCAATCATCCACCCCCACGCTCACAGTCCCCATCTCAACTCCACCTCTTTGCCCATTTTTGTATTTTCCGGGACTCCTGCCAAGATGCTCTTCAGAAACCTACGGGTGTCACAGAGGCTCCGTCCATCTTTACAGTCTATGGTCAGAACCAGCCGTCTTTCATAAGCTTATTTACAACTCTAGTTTTTCTGTCTCTAGGTACAATGTAAACAGAAGCAGAATCTCATAAAGCCATTTTACATCAGATGATGAAACTGAGACATTTCACCTTGTGATGGAAAATATGAGCTGATAATGAATCTGATGCAGCAATACACCTGGAAAAAGTAGTTCCAGGGTGATGTTCGGCACGGTGGAAAAAGTAGTTCCAGGGCGATGTTCGGCACGGTGGAAAAAGTAGTTCCAGGGCGATGTTCGGCACGGTGGAAAAAGTAGTTCCAGGGCGATGTTCGGCACGGTGGAAAAAGTAGTTCCAGGGCGATGTTCGGCACGGTGGAAAAAGTAGTTCCAGGGCGATGTTCGGCACGGTGGAAAAAGTAGTTCCAGGGTACGGTGTACATTTTAGGACATCCTCGGAGTCAGAGTCAGGTGTCAGGAAAAAGTTGTCAGATGTCAGTGTCGGAGTTGGGAAAAAAGTTGTCAGAGTCGGGGTGTGTCCCAAACCCCGCACTTCTATACTTCGAACACTACATTTAAGTGCTTAGTGCGCTGACACAGAAATTTCAGTCATCTTGCTGACGTAGCGGAAGGGGAGGGACTTTCAACCAGTTTTTCAGAGCTGAATAATGGCAACTACTGACTCAGCGGTACCGATGCAGGCGGAGGCTGTTTTCTACTGTTGTAAGTATGAAGATATTTGATCATAATTCTAATATAAACTGCAGCATGCTTCTTATCTCTTCTATCCCTGATGACAGTTATGGATCTGATCATTTGTTGGAGGCTGCAGTAGAGTTAGCAACGTAAATGTTAGCAGTTTTATAGACGATTTCGCGGATGTAGATGGGCTATAAGTGTTAAAAATGATTAATGCTATAGGTTCCGTATGTTTATTCATGATGGTTGAACCTCCAGATGAAGCACTGAGGGGTCTCTGGCGTAAACGAAATGGTCCTTGATCTGAAAACTGATTAGGAAACACCGCTGGTTAGAGAACCGGCCCGTTTCCATGGTAACGCTGACGAAGCCGTAGCTGATTGTACATCATTTTAGATAAGCGTCTGCAAAGTACCCATAAAGTACATAATAATGTTTGCTTTTATATAAACTGCCATTGTGTGTTCACCGTAGATCACTGTGGCATCAAACCACCGAGCCAGCAGTGGCACTGAGGCATTTACCACCTGCGGGCCAGGACGCTGCTGTGGAGACGAGGAGGCGGCCAGAGAGAAATGTTTAAATAAAAAGTTTAAATGTTTTCTGCATCCCTGTTTTAGCGTCTTCATTACTGCGTTTCATATTTTAAATGATGGTTTCTAGTAAAATCGGTTTCCTGTTGCAGACGTGAACGTATCAGTGTAAACACCAATAAAACACATGTATAATGTAACATACTTTAATTCAGTTAAGATATCTTTGCTTATTTAAAAGCTGTTTTATTAGTGTTTTAAATTACACTTTAGGTATGGGGGAGACACGCAAAGACACATGAACGTGTGCTGATGGTTTCTATTGTTATCTACTGAGATAGATTAATACAGTGGAGGCCACGGTTCTTTGTTCACTAATGAGGCCTTTTAAAAGGATTTAATAGCATAAAAGTATGATGACATGCAAACACGTATGTTAACGTGATTTTGGATTTGGAAGAACTTGGACGGCTTGTCCTAAAAAAAAGTACATTAACGGAGCGGCGCTGCTATTAGGGCAGCATGTAGGAGGTCATAGACCTTAAAATAAATAAACATACGTTCTAATTCACATGCAGCCTGAGGAGGATCCTGTGTTGGATGGGACAAAGTTTACAGGTGGGGTTAAGTAAGGAGTAAACAAAGTAAAATCAAGAGTCGGAAATTCATTCTGTAAATTCAGGCAGCAGAAGAATCACCGTCAAAAGCTGGTACGTCCCCACCGGTAGGTGCAAAACGTTAGTGCTCAGTTTGGATCAGCACTTACCCACGATGTAAGTGTGCGGTTTGAGACACACTCCGACTCTGACAACTTTTTTTTCTGATACCTGATGACTTCTGTCCTGACACCTGACTACGAGGATGTCCTAAAATGTACACCGTACCAGGTTATGTTCAGCACGGTGGAAAAAGTAGTTCAGGGTGATGTTCAGTACGGTGTAAAAAGTAGTTCCAGGGTGATGTTCAGCACGGTGGAAAAAGTAGTTCAGGGTGATGTTCAGCACGGTGTAAAAAGTAGTTCCAGGGTGATGTTCAGTACGGTGTAAAAAGTAGTTCCAGGGTGGTGTTCAGCATGGTGTAGCATCTCTTTTTCTAACATGTCTGGAAATGTCTGGGAAGTGAGGAGACCAGTTGCTGGAGTTTTAGGAGAGGAATGTTGTTCCATTCTGGTCTGATGCAGGATTCTAGCTGCTCTACAGTCCTGGACCTTGGTTGCTGGGCTTTCTGCTTCCATGAAGCTCCAGATGTTTGTGTTGGTGAGAAGGTCCTGGACTGCAGGCAGGCCAGTTCAGCAGCCAGACTCTCCAGTTTGACCTTTAACCTTGTCCCAAAGTCTGAGGAACATTTTTCTGAAATGTTGAACCATGTGTTAACCATGTGTGATTCACATGTGAACTACATGTGGTCCACATCTGCTTTATATGTACATGTGGTTTTCCAGTAAGGGGGACGTCCCCGGTTTTACACTTAAAACAATAAATTCCACATTCACACTTTCATTTCTTATTTCTGAAAAGTAAATGACATTCAGAGCCGTTTCAGGACCAGGGACCAGGACTGGTCTCTGGAACAGGAATCATCAGTGAGAACACACACACTGGTTCAGTTCTATCTAATATGGAAATATGAACCATGACATAAACCGTGTCTTCTGTAAGTGGGAATGAAAGATGTTTGGAGAGAGTTTAAATCTAAGGCAGATAAAAGTTCAGGTTCATTTTCCCACCTTCCTATAATCATAAAATCTGTAAACCAATTTCTGTCTCATTAGAAAACTGACAACTCAGAGTAACAGTCAATGAAAATACTTTCTCTTCACAGGATTTTACTCAGATGCAGAGTAAATCTGCATTTACAGAAGGCAGCATGTTCTTTACTTCTTGTTCAGTCAGGCTTTCAGCTTCCTCTTTTTCAATGTAAAAAGTAGAAATTTCTGCTAAATTCCCTAAACATGAAAGCGGGTTGTGTTCAGTTAAACAGTCCTGAGAATTTTCTGTGACCAGATGGCAGAAAGTCTACGACCTCTCCTGCCTTGATCCAGATCAGACGAGCTGCATCTTAGAGGACATCTTTTCATGATTCAGCAGCAGCTGCTCCCGGTCCTTCGAAATGTTTAGAAACCTCAAAACTGAATATTTAAGGAAGCAAAAGCGAGGATGTGGCTTTTGTACCAGAATATGTGTGTGTGTAGAATTATTAGACAGCGTTTTCCTGCTCCACTGTTGGAAAAGAGACAGAGCGCGTTTGGGAGTTCGGTTTGAGCCCATCTACCACCCAGTGTCCAACAAGGCTCATCTTTTAATCGTTCGAGCCCATACAGTAGCCCACTTTCACCTTGCTGGTGTGTGAGTGGAGTCCATCCCTGATCAGGCGGCGGGTCCATCCATCAGTCCACGAAACCTTTGTAAAATCCCTCCTGACTCGGCCACCTTGTGGGATATTCCAGGCAGCCTACAGCTCTGGAACAGCACACCACTGGAGGAGAACGGCTTCTGGTAGCTTCATGTGATTCTTCTCAATCTTCACAGTTAAATTTGGTGTATTTTTCTCTCAACACGTTTCTTACGACGTTTTAGGGATTTGCAGTAAAATGTTTGGATGGTTCTAGCTCCTTCATATCTTGCTGCATTCCAATCACTTTTGCTTTCGAGTCTGTTTAATCTCTTTTCTGACCCATGTTTGCCTGAGGAAAGAAGCAACAATGACTGCACACCTGATACAGGGCTGTTGGTTCTCCTAAGGCCCCCCTCCCCCCCCCTCACTTGGTATGCGGAAATTCCAGTTTATACATCTGGAAAAATCTGCACTGAAATTACAATAGGTCCAAATGCTCAGTTGCCTAGTAATTGTGCAGCCAATGTAAACGTAGCCAGATCCAACCTGTCTGATCCAGCCAGAATGTATCAAAGCATCTGGATCATAAACCAGAACCACACTGGTTCTGTGCTGGTCCAATTGAAAAACTCCATGTTTCCAGGGAAGCAGCTGCTCAGTGGAAGCGAAGCCGTTTCTCTGACTTAAACCACTTCTCTTCCTCTTCAGAAAGCTGGTTTCCTTTCACAACTGTGGAGACATGATCACACATCAGAACTCATCCAAACAGCTGATCTTCATTACTGCTACACAGAAAGCCGTGAAAACGGCCTGGAAATCTCTGGGGCCCGCTCCCTACACTGCTGGATATTAGGGCTGTCGCTCAGGAGGAAAGAAGTCGTCTACCAACCTAAAGTTGGCGGATCAACCCCTGACTTCATGCTGAAGTGGTCCTTCGTCCCCGCCGCCACCAAACCAGAGACCTCATACCCGGACCCTGGCAGAGCGGTTCGCAGCCCTGCTCACTATTTTTATTATTTATTACTACTAGATGTTTTTATTGTCTTCTACTTTTATTGGTGACTATTTTATTCTTTTCACTATTTGCACTGGACCTTTTTGTTTCAGGCAAACAATTTAGCTTCTCATGTACAGGTACTAGAGAAAAGACGAGCTATTCTATTATATTATATTATATTTTATTCTATTCTATTCTATTCTATTCAGGACGTCAGTGCAGGTAGGATGATGTTAGGAATCCAGCTACAGAGTTTACAGCAGTCCTGGTGAGACCAGAGAAGAACTTTCTGGAGGAAATGAGCTGATCTTAGAGACTGAAGACGAAAACAAGTCTGAGCTCCATGTTTGACCTGAGCAGCAAAACGAAAAATAAAATCCTCCTCTTAGATTTCAACAGTTTAGGTGGTTTCATCTAAAAAATGAACAATACTATAAACAACAGAAGAGAATTTGGTGGCCAGCAGAATGATTTCCCTTTATCTCGTTGAATTGAAGGGGATTTTGGGCCAGCCTGGTTTAATGTCAGTAAAACAAAACAAGCTATGGGACTCGTGAAGCTGCTGGGATCTTTGGGTTTCAGTCCAGTCCTGGGAAGGTTATCAGCTCTCTTGTGAATAATACTTCTCTCTGCAGAATAATGGACTCCGGATAGTTTGGAAATGGCCTGCTGATGTCTTTCCTCCTTGGAATTCTGTTAACACACCTGACTGCTGCAGAGAGACGCTCACACTAACGATGATCAAATAATCAGAGCATTGATCAGCAGCTCCCGGCTGCTACTGACCCTCTGACATCCTGTGGAAGCAGTAAGGATGGACTGACTTTCAGGCCCTGTTCACACCACAAAGCCTCAGAGTGAAATTTCTGACAACGCAGGGTGAGTCCCGTCAGGTAAACAGGAAGTGGAATCTTTTGGCAACGATGACGTCTTTCACGTCATCGTACTCTTACGCGATCAGACCCTGATTACCCGGCAAACAGCACAACAACAACGACAGCGGCGGACCTCGCTGTCGGGTTTCTGCTGCTTTTTCTTCTTAATTTATTTGGTCTGTTGAAGCAGAACCTGTTTCTGGAGGAGGATTTATGCCGCCAGCGAAGGCGCAGACGTCACCTGCTCCAGATAACCAGCGGTCGACTCGTGGTGCTTCTGTTGATTTCTGGTCCTATGAGGAGGCGGTGCACACCTGGGTGCCCACTAGAGGCGTGGCATGCGCACTGCCTCGTCTCTGCTGCTCTCCGCATTTCTCCTGCATGGACACCGTTTTCAGCTGTCGTGTAAATGCTTTTTTTTTAAACGCAGAGGAAAATATTTGTGTCTTGCGTGGAAAACGGGGTCATGTAACACGGCTTCTGTTTAATACATCATGATGGCAGTTAGATCTGTCAAGTTGTTCACCTGAGGTTGAAGAGAATCTCTAAAACATTTTATACACATCACTGATGGAATAAAAGCTGATCATCAGGAATAAAGACGACAGAGGGGTGGCCCTCACCAGATCTCTTTGAGTTTGGTGTTGTCTTTCAGAGCCTCTTGGAGCTGACGGATTCCTCCCTCTCTCAAACTTGTTGTTGATCAACCTGCAGACAAACATGCAGCATGTGACCTTCACATCGAAGCCCAACCAGCAGCTTCGCCGCTCCATCCCTGGTTGGTGTGTGTCCGTGTGTGCGTGCATACCAGAGTTGGCTCAGACCGGTGTCGGCTCGAATCAGCTCAGCCAGGTGTGGAGCCGCATCGTCGCTCAGCTCGTTCTGCACCAACCTGCAGCAGCACAGACTGTAAACACAGATGTCCACCCACAGGAGACCCCGTCCACTCTAAGGAGACCATACCCTCATCCTCCTGATCATCCAGACTGAACGTTTCTGTGACATCATGCAGCTTCAGCTTCATACGTACCAGAAATTCGCAGGATGCTGTTTTTCCTTCAGAGCTTCGGGCGACAATGCCTCCCTCCTACTGACGTGATACCATTAGCTGAAAGACTAAAGCAGAGGAGAATGAGAAGGGCAGAAAGGAGATGAAGAAATGGGAGGAGAAAAAATTATGAAAGGGAAGAAAAAAGAAGGGAAGGAAAAGAGTAAAAGAAGAAAAAGAAAAATGAGAGGAGGAGAAGTTGAAAAGAAACAAAGTGGAAGAAAGAGAACAAAAAAGAAAGGTAAGAGAAAAGTGAGATGAACAAAAAGACAAAAGAAGAAAAATAAAAAGAAGAAGTAAATTGAATGTGTGATCGGCTTTTTCTGTTGCTGTCTTCTCCTACCTGAGGTTTGTGAGTCTCGGATGATTCTTCAGAGCTTGGGCGAAAGCTTCAGCCCCCTCATCCCCGATGCTTTTCCCCCACATCCTGGAAGCAAAACATCCCACTTTGTCAGACCGGCTGCATAAACCCCACCCACCGGCCGCATGAAGACCCCCCCCCCGCTGCATAAACCCCACCCACCGGCCGCATGAAGACCACCCCCCCCCGCTGCATAAAACCCACCCCACCGGCCGCATGAAGACCACCCCCACCGCTGCATAAACCCCACCCACCGGCCGCTGAAGACCACCCCCCCGCTGCATAAACCCCACCCACCGGCCACATGAAGACCACCCCCCTGCTGCATAAACCCCACCCACCGGCTGCATGAAGACCACCCCCCCGCTGCATAAACCCCACCCACCGGCCGCATGAAGACCACCCACCAGCCGCATGAAGACCACCCCCCGCTGCATAAACCCACCCACCGGCCGCATGAAGACCACCCACCAGCCGCATGAAGACCACCCCCCCGCTGCATAAACCCACCCACCGGCCGCATGAAGACCACCCACCAGCCGCATGAAGACCACCCCCCCGCTGTATAAACCCCACCACCGGTCTGCATAAAGACCCCCCGCTGCATGAACCCCACCTCCCACTGCATGAAGACCACCCACCGGCTGCATGAAGACCACCCACCCGCTGCATAAACCCTACCCACTGGATGCATAAAGACCACCCACCTTCTGCATAAAACCCCACCACCCGCTGCATAAGCCCCACCCACTGGATGCATAAAGACCACCCACCTTCCTGCATAAACCCCACCCACCCACTGCATGAAGACCACCCACCGGCTGCATGAAGACCACCCACCTGCTGAATAAACCCCACCCACTGGATACATAAAGACCACCCACCAGCTGCATAAAGACCAACCACTGGCTGCATAAAGACCACACACCAGCTGCATTAAACCCCACCCACTGGATGCATAAAGACCACCCACCTTCTGCATAAAACCCCACCCACCCGCTGCATAAACCCCACCCACCTGCTGAATAAACCCCCACCCACTGGATACATAAAGACCACCCACCCGCTGCATAAACCCCACCCACTGGATGCATAAAGACCACCCAACCTTCTGCATAAACCCCACCCCACACCGCTGCTAAACCCCACCCACCTGTTGAATAAACCCCACCCACTGGATACATAAAGACCACCCACCGGCTGCAGAGAGACCACACACCAGCTGCATAAACCCCACCCACCGGATACATAAAGACCACCCACCGGCTGCATGAAGACCATCCACCCCGTTGCATAAACCCCACCCACTGGATGCATAAAGACACCCACCTCTGCAATAAACCCACCCACGCCGCTGCATAAACCCCCACCCACCTGCTGAATAAACCCCACCCACTGGATACATAAAGACCACCCACTGGCTTGCAATAAAGACCACACAACCAGCTGCAGTAAAACACACCACCCACTGGATGCATAAAGACGCACACCCCAGCTGCCAACGCAACCTCTCTGACTGACCTGATACAACTTACCCCCACATCGGAAATATGGAAAGGCAGCTCTTGCTGAAGGGCCTGGGCCAGATACCTCCCACCAACGCTTGTGATCTTGTTCTTACCAACCCTGCGATGAAGTTACAGCTGCATCAGTTCCGGTATGCACGGTATGAAGTATCTGAACATGAAACATGTCAGGAACATACTTAACAACTCTCAGCTTGGGACATTCCTGGATTATCTGAGCAATCAGCTTGGCTCCGACATCTGTGATGTGATTGTTGTAGAGCCTGAAGGCAGAAAGATCAATAACTTTTAACCAAACTTTTAACCACTGGACACATTTTTGCTCAGGTGTCAATAAATAAATGAATATATTGGTTGCACAATTATTAGGCAGCTGAATATTTCAGAATCAGAATCAGAAATACTTTATTAATCCCTTTGGAATTCCTCAGGAAACCCATCAGGCATACTGAGGCAGCAGCCGTTTCTACAGCGCTCCTTTGTCATTTGGACCTTATTGTAATTTCAGTGCAGATTTTCCAGATGTATAAACTGGAATTTCCGCATACCAGGTGAGGGGGGGTGTGGCCTTAGGAGACCAACCCCCTGTATCAGGTGTGCAGTCATTAGACCTCTTCTTTTCTTCAGGCAACATGGGTCAGAAAAGAGATTTAACAGACTCTGAAAATCAAAGTGATAGATAGGAATACAGCAAGATATGAGGAGCTCAGAACCATCGAACATTTTACTGCAAATCCCTAAAACTAATATATTATAATTATATGATAAATAAATATATATTTGTAATTAATTTTGATTAATCGCATTTTAATTGCATAAAAATTAGGGCTGTAAAGTGAATAAAATTTTAAATCAGATTGATTGCAACTTACAGATGAATTAATCATGATTAATCACCATTTGTCACTATGCCTGAAATATGTCCATTTTTACTGTATTGCATCACCAGAAAGAGCAAATGCTACGTGGGTTTTTCTTTGCTGTTTTACATTATATGATCACTTTAGTTGTAATAATTACTTGAATATTACATAAAAGACCTTAAAAACATATCTCATATGTGCCCCCCTATTTTTGGTCAGTGCCCCCATCACCATCAAAACTTTCTAAAACGCGGCCCCTGCTATCTGAAGTAATAATCATTTCTACCACCTGTCAGCTAATTTGTTAGAGAAGAGATCCTCTGATTTGTATTTTAGGGCTGTTTTCCACACGCTCACTAGAGATATCTGAACCTGATCTATCTTTATAGATGTGTGCGTGCTGTCTGATGACTGGTTAGACTTTACAGCTGTGTCACTAAATTAGATACTGAAAAGTTATAGGAAATTAAGGCAAACAGTATGATACTGAAGCCGTTATTAACATGTTTCATTCTTCACAGTGACAGCCAACATTTAGCTGAGTTGACACTAGACTAATAAATTTAGCTTACTTTAGCTAGCGCGTACAAAAACAACACTTTTGGGTAAATATGTGTCAGTGCTCCTCCCTGAGCTGCCACCTTACTAGCGGCTATGTTGTCGGGGGGCAAATACCCCTGGTAGGGTCACCCATGGCAAACATGTGTCTAGAGGAGGGACCAGACGAAGTGAGGCTCAAATCACCCCTATGATGATGACAAAGCAAGGACCAGGGTTTCCCTTGCCCCAGACGTGGGTCACCAGGGCCCCCCCGTTGGGCCAGGCCTGGAAGTGGGGCATGGAGGCAAGCGCTTGGTGGCCGGGCCTTTGCTCATGGGGCCCGGTCGGGCTCAGCCTGAAAGGGTGACATGGGCCTCCCCTCCCGTGGGCTCACCACCTGCAGGAGGGGGCCATAGGGGTCGGGTTGCAGTGTGAGCTGGGTGGCTGCCAGAGGCGGGGACCCTGGCGGTCTGATCCTCGGCTGCAGAAGCTAGCTCTAGGGACGTGGCGGGGAAGGAGCCTGAGCTGGTGTGCGAGGTTGAGCGGTTCTAGCTAGATATAGTTGGACTCACCTCGACGCACGGCTTGGGCTCTGGAACCACTGTCCTTGAGAGGGGCTGGACCCTCTTCCATTCTGAAGTTGCTCCCAGTGAGAGGCGCCGAGCAGGTGTGGGCATGCCTCATTGCCCCCCAACTTGGTGCCTGTACATTGGGGTTCAGCCCGTTGGACGAAAGGGTAGCCTCCCTCCTCCTTCAGGTTGGGGAACGGGTCCTGACTGTTGTTTGTGCTTATGCACCAAATAGCAGTTCAGAGATACCCACCCTTTTTGGAGTCCTTGGAGGGGGTGTTGGGAGAGCACTACTTCCGGGGACTCCCTTGTTCTGGCTGTGGAACATTCAGTGCTCACGTGGGGCAAATGACAGCGAGATCTGGAGGGGCGTGATTGGGAGGAACGCCCCCCCGATCTGAATCTGAGTGGTGTTTTGTTGCTGAACTTCTGTGCTCGTCATGGGCTGTCCATAACGAACACCTTGTTCAGACATAAGTGCCCACATGTGCACTTGGCACTAGGACACTCTAGGCCACAGTTCGATGATCGACTTTGTAGTCGTATCATCGGACTTGAGGCCGCATGTTCTGGACACTCGGGTGAAGAGAGGGGCGGAGCTGTCAACTGATCATCACCTGGTGGTGAGTTGGCTCAGATGGTTGGGGAGGATGCTGGTCAGGTCTGGCAGACCCAAGCGTGTTATGAGAGTCTGCTGGGAATGTCTGGCAGAGTCCCCTGTCAGAAAGAGTTTCAACTCCATCTCTGGCAGAACTTCAATCATCGGGGGACATTGAGTCCGAATGGGCTGTGTTTCCTTTGCCTCCATTTTCGAGGCGGCCAGCCACTGCTGTGGCCATAAGGTCGTCGGTGCCTGTCGTGGTGGTACCCCCCCGAACTCGCTGGTGGACACCGGCAGTAAGGGATTGTCTGTCAAGCTGAAGAAGGAGCCTTTTTGGCCTGTGGGACTCCAGAGGCAGCTGATGGGTATCACGCAGGCTGAGCGGAGCACAGCTTCGGTGGTCGCTAAGGCAAAAACTCAGGCATGGGAGGAGTTTGGAGAGGCCATGGAGAATTACTTCTGGACGGCTTTGGGGAGATTCTGTGTCCACCATCCGGCAGGGAAAGCAGTGCTCCATCAACCTTGTGTACAGTGGGCATGGGGGGCTGCTGACCTCGACTCGGGGCGTTGTGAGGCGGTGTTGGGAATACTTTGAAGAACCTTCTCAATCCCACCAACACGTCTTGCGATGAGGAAGCAGAGTCTGGGGGTAGCTGGTGCTGGTTTCTCCCATCTCTGGGCTGAGGTCTCTGAGGTGGTTAAAAAGCTCCTCAGTGGCAAGGATGCCCCGGGGGTGGATGAGGGTCTGCCCAGAGTTCCTTAAGGCTCTGGATGCTGTAGGGCTGTCTTGGCTGACCACGCCTATGCAGCATCGCGTGGAACATTGGGGACAGTTCCCCTGGACTGGCAGACTGGGGTGGTGAGTCCCCTGATCCAAAAAGGGGACCGGAGGTGTGCTTCAACTACAGGGGGATCACACTCCTCAGCCTCCCCTGTTAAGGTCTATTCAAGGGTGCTGGAGAGGAGGGTCAGTCGGATAGTTCGAAACCTCGGATTGAGGAGGAGCAGTGTGGTTTTCGTCCAGTCGTGGAACAGTGGGCCAGCTCTACACCCTCTTCAAGGGTCTTTGAGGGGGGCATGGGAGTTTGCTCAACCAGTCTACATGTGCTTTGTGGACTGGGAGAAGGCATTCGACCGTGTTGCCCCCCGGGGACTCCGGTGGGGGGTACTTCAGGAGTATGGAGTGCCAGACCCGCTTATACGAGCTGTCCGGTCCCTGTAAGACCGGTGTCAGAGCTTGGTCCGCATTGCCGGCAGTAAATCAGAATTGTTTCCAGTGTGGGTTGGACTCCGCCAAGGCTGCCCTTTGTAACGAATTCTGTTCATGAACTTTTATAGACAGAATTTCTAGGCCCAGCCGAGGAATGTTGAGGGGATCCGGGTTCGGTGGCCTCATCCACATCGAGAGGAGCCAGATGAGGTGGCTTGGGCATCTGGTTAGGATGCCTCCTGGACGCCTCCCTGGTGAGGTGTTCCGGGCACGTCCCACTGGAAAGGAGGCCCCGGGGAAGACCCAGGACACGCTGGACGGACTCTCTCGGCTGGCCTGGGAACACCTCGGGATCCTCCCAGATGAGCTGGTGAATGTAGCCGGGGAGAGAGAAGTCTGGGTTTCCCAGCTTAGGTAACTGCCCCCATGACCCGACTCCGGATAAGCGGCAGAAAATGGATGGATGTGTCAGTGTGAACTATGAACTGCTAGGCTGCCTGTTTCTCAGTTGACCAATAAGCAAACGCAACAAGAGAAACGGTTCAGCTGATCAGCTGATCACCAAGAGTCGTCATGAGGAGAGGGAGGGGGGAGGATGGATGTGTGTTGTGGGGAGCATGGTTAATTGTGCCAAGAGAAGGTGTTGTATTAAAACAACTTCACCAATGTCCTCTGGGAGTGTCCAGAATGAAAGCGCTGGCCAGAAGTTATGTTTGGTGGCCTAAACTGGACAAACAGGAATGTCCCTAAACAGGTGCAGTATCATACAAAGTGACGCTAGGAGAGGGAAGAGTTGTCAGGAGAATGTTCGACCAGGTTCAAGCACAGCATCTTTTATCTGTGGAAACAGGAGCAAGTCAGATGGATGCAGTGGAATCAGCAGTAGAGGACACAGACTGGATGTCGAGGATGTTCTTGGGAAGGAGTCGGTGGAGAAGGAAGCACCTGAGGAACCGGTGGTTTTCTCCAAAGGGAAACAACAGACGGTTGCTCAGATTCCTCAAAGCAAGAAATCAAAAAGGGAAATTAAGTTACACTAAGTTATTTGAAAGATTTTCAGTTGAAGTAAGACTTATTGTTTAAAAAAAAAAGATAAAAGGAAAGTAATGTTTGTCAAGGTTGTGATCATTCTGATTTAATTGCAAATTTAAAAGAACATGTTTTCATGTTACGGAGAGGGGGGTGTAGTAATGTGATGCAGGATACAGTTACCAACTAGTGGAACCCTGAAGGAACCTCCATCAGTTTCATGAGTTGATTGATTTTAACAGCCAAAACCCACAAATCACTCTGGCCTGCAATCAGCTGGTTGACCACCACTTCCCGTTACACTCGACTGATAAAGAGTCGATGTGTTGTGGTTAAAATAAACACAGTAATGTGACTGAACAGTCCAAAACATTGCTCCGTGTCAACAACACGTCTGACACCTCAGATCTGTTGTTACCCTGCAGATTGAACAGACACCCAGGATTCCTGCTAGTTATGCAGGATCCATGCAAACCAGATTAAGCTATCAAGCTAACAGAGACTCCAGCAAAGCCAGAGGAGGTAGTGTAAGCATTGCAGGGATAGAAGATCTAACGTTAGCCACTGGACTTGGAGCATCCAAAGCTCTGGTTCCACTAATAGTACAGATTGGTTCTAAGAAAAACTGGGAAGGGTGCCAGAATAGCCACTGCAAACACTGGGACTAAAAGCTTGAACAAAACTGTACCACGAGCTCATTTGGAACGATCCAGTCACATCCTCAAGCATCCATCACACCACATGTTTGAACTGTCGGTCTGTGGAAGGTGTTTCAGGGTAATAACAGCAAGAACAGGCCGAGGAACAGCTTTTATACCAGAGCTGTAAGGTTTTATTTCAGCACTGTCTGGTTGGACTGCACCTGCAAGCACAGTGACAATAAAGCTAAAGCTTATTAATATTACAGCTGCACACAGAATACTTCCAGCTCCATTTAGTTTTCACACTGTTTCTACTCATTAAATCCAAGTCAAATCGGATGAATCAGAGGAATCTCTGTGTCTTTATCTGTCGCTGATAGAACTCCGATAGAAGAACCAACTGGACTCAGTTCAGGAATGACTAATATGGAAAAACGATTCCTCACCCCAAAACCTCCACAACTTTATGTTTGCCACAGCTCCTCAGCCAGAACCTCCACGCTGCTGTCGGACAGGTTATTAACACACAACCTGAGGGAAGAAAACAGGCCAACAATTAATAAACACTTTGGTCAGAAGAACATTTTCTGCATGAAAATAAACAGCAACAGCTTGTCACACAGGCTGATGAGGACGATTAAGAAGCGTGATGATTTCATTCCTGGTCATTTATTAACAGAGGAAAATGATCCGATATGACACATCTGTGAGGGTAGAAGTAGGTTTGCATGGATCCACGTTGGTGTGAACAGAGGTGATGCTGCTGGATTACACCAAGTCTTTACATGCATTACTCAGGTAGAAGCAGAGTTACTAGAGTTTAAGAAGACTTCTGCTGAAGTTCAACTCAAGCTTGTTACTCAAGTGAAAGTGTAAACACACTGGTTTCAAAACTACTTAAAGTATAAAAGTAAAAGTAAAGAAAGGAAGAAGAATGCCATTAAGGACAAAGGCTTAGGCCGAGCTACAGGGGCCTATAGTGCACTACCCCACCCCCTCAATAAAAACTTTATTCTAAAGGCCATAATAACTTAATTTTATATTAAAATATTAATGTTGAAAATTTCGAGATGTTATAGGCTCCCGGTTTTCGAGCCTCTGCCACGGACATTGTTGTACTAGGCTGCATATGTCTGCTCTCGCGGGACTGTGATGTGACTCCTGTTGTGCGCAGGTGTGATGCATCATGTACAAACCAATACGGTGTCAGAAAGGTAAATGCAAGACCAGTTTATCTACAGCACAATTCAATGACGGGCAATTCAAAGAGCCTTACAGAATACAAGAAGCATAACATTTAAAATAAAAGAAAAAGAAAAAGGAAAGAACATTGGAAAAAATCAGTATTAAAACATGATCCAGTTTAAAGCTTCCAGCTTAAAAGAACCAGATCCAGATCTGGACTGTAAATAAAAACTAGTCCATGCAGCAGAGAACAGGTGGGTCTTTAACCTGGATCTAAATAAACTGAGTGTTTCAGCTGATCTGAGGCTTTCTGGGAGTTTGTTCCAGACATGTGGAGCATAGAAGCTGAATGCAGCTTCTCCATGTCTGGTTCTGACTCTGGGAACTGATAAGAACCTGGATCCAGATGACCTGAGGGTTCTGGTAGGTTCATACTGGGTCAAGAGGTCTTTGATGTATTTTGGTCCTAAACCATTCAGAGCTTTCTAGACCAGCAGCAGAAGTTTAAAGTCTATCCTCTGACGAACAGGCAGCCAGTGTAAAGACCTCAGAGCTGGACTGATGTGGTCCACTTTCTTGGTCTTAGTGAGGACTGGAGCAGCAGAGTTCTGGATCAGCTGCAGGAGTCTAAGCCTACGTTCACACTGCAGGACATAATGCTCAATTCAGATTTTTTTGTGAAATCCGATTGCTTTTGAGAGTCCGTTCACATTTCCAGTTAAATGCGACTTGTATGTGATCTCCTGCATGAACCAGAACTGTCCCGCATGCGTAGAAGACACGACGACACGACAGTGAACGTGCATGTGATGTTTTCCTGTTTGGGGAAGTAAACATGGACGGTAACAGCAGAGCATATGTTGCAATTTTAAAGTTATTCTCCAGCCTTAGCCAGCACATTTTAAATGGCCTCGTTTTAAGGAGAAGATTACAGAAGAGGAGATTTGTGGCCATGGCATTTAGCGGAGCAGTGGCAGCAACGTCGGTACGGAGTCGCAGCCAGGAGTGGTGACAGAGTGATTGTGAGCATGTAGGTCGGATTAATGCAGCCCGGCCGTTCAGACTGAAGTCACATGGCTAAAGATCAGATACGTATCGGATTAAGGACCACATATCCAAGTTGCCTGGGTCGCATTTGAAAGAATCAGATCTGTGTCGTTCAGACTGTTATGAAACGATCAGACACAGGTCGCATAGGGGCGGGTCACTGACAGTATCCACTACTGAAGGAAATGTTTTTTGACCTTTGTGAGGTCACAAAGGGAAAGATCTCAGACTCATCTGTTCGAAAACATACATTCGCTAAAAAGTGGAGCAAGTAAGAGAGGAGACAGAATTTTCTCAGTTTTGGGCCTCATACACAGAGGACACATATGACTTTAGTCATACCTTTAGGTCTAACCTTTAGAAAGTGAATTTTGCATAATATGGGACCTTTAAGCTGACAGTAGGCTGACTTTGTGGTTCCCTTAATGTGTTTCTCAAAGTTTAGATCTGAGTCCATCACTAGATCCAGATTTCTGGTCTGGTTGGTGGTTTTTAAGTGTATAGACTGAAGCTCTGTGGTGACCTTTAATCGTTTCTCTTTGGCTCCAAATACAATCACCTCAGTTTTGTTTTTGTTTAACTGGAGAAAGTTCAGACACATCCAGTCATTAATCTCCTCAATGCATTTACCAAGAGCCTGTACGGGGCCTCGGTCTCCTGGTGACGTTTACTTCCTATCCAACCACAGTCATATTCATTCTATCCCAGGGGTGTCCAGCTCCGGACCTCGAGGGCCACAATCCAGCAGGTTTTCAATGTTTCCCTGCTCCAACATGCCTGATTCATATTATGAGTCATTGTGCATAACTTTGGACACCCCTGCTCTATCTGGATGGAGGAATTATCTGGAGAGGCTTTTTTGTTTTTTGGTTGTTTTTTTTTGTAACGGCAACGAACTGGAATAAAACATGAGTAATGAGGCTATTTTAAAATGTAAGGAGTAGAAGTAAAAGCTGGCTGAAAAATAATTTCTCCAGTAATGTGTGGATACAGAAAGTTTCCACTTAAATAAAGTAACAAAGTATTTGTACTTTAAACTTGACAGTTAATCTCACCACTTCCAGGTGTCAGTCAGGAAATACACATTGTATTTATATTGACTTAGATATTTTTAATAAATAAGATATGATGATACTAACATAGTGGTAATAATAATAATAGTATTAATAATAATAATATTATTAATAATAATAATAATAATTTAGTTGGGGTGGAAGTTGAGCCAACAAGGAACAGCGCTGCCTGTAGGTCTTTAAAGGGACATGTAAGACGTGTAAGAATTACTTCCATCTATTGCTGGAATCGTGTATGGCATTCTAACGTACAGCAAATTCTAGTGTCCCACTTTCTCCAACACATTCTGCAACAATGGTAGCCATCGTGTCCCAGTAAAACCAGCTCATAGAGCCTTCCCGCCGGCTTCTAGTCCCAGTAAAACCAGCTCATAGAGCCTTCCCGCCGGCTTCTAGTCCCAGTAAAACCAGCTCATAGAGCCTTCCCGCCGGCTTCTAGTCCCAGTAAAACCAGCTCATAGAGCCTTCCCGCCAGCTTTTAGTCCCAGTAAAACCAGCTCATAGAGCCTTCCCTCCGGCTTCTAGTCCCAGTAAAACCAGCTCATAGAGCCTTCCCTCCGGCTTCTAGTCCCAGTAAAACCAGCTCATAGAGCCTTCCCTCCGGCTTCTAGTCCCAGTAAAACCAGCTCATAGAGCCTTCCCTCCAGCTTTTAGTCCCAGTAAAACCAGCTCACAGTGTTTATCGTGACTATGAAAACGACTGAAAACTACGTAAACATGCATTTCTGTGCCAACGAGGCAGGTGTGATTTAGGATCTACTATTATGCTGTCTGCAGTAACCATGGTAATGAGCAACACTGTCTCACAAAACTGAATGAAAGTTAGCTTTAGGCTCATTTAGGCAGAACTGTTGACACCGTTGAGAAAGCTGCAACTTCAGCATCCCTTTTAAAATCTTTCTTCTTGAGCACCTTCTACCTGGGGAAGGCCAGCCCCATGTTGATCCTCCTTTCCTGTATCGCCTGGTCACGCTGCCCTGTAAGTCCCATACACATGGTCCTGCACTTTTGTGAATAACAATTTAACAGATTTTCCATCTTGCCGGCTAGTAAGCCTCTCTATCTCCTCCTGTGTCTCACTGTGCGCCGGCTCACACAGAAAACACGTAGCTGGGGCTATATGTCCCTTGATGGCGGCTGTAGTTTCAAGATGGCCATCATGGCGCTTCCCTACCAGCTTACCCATCATATGTATGAACAAATCTAAAATTCTTCACTTACGAGAATGTGTCAGATCCATTAGCAGAGGTCATAATCCACCAACGATAACACTTAGATACATGCAGACATGGATTCTGGCCAGTGAACAACAGAAAATATTATGTCCCTTTAAAGAGCCGTTCATCAACACATTGGTTTTTAATTCAGCCCAGGATGCTGCTTTAATTGCTACCTCTTAATGTTTTAATGTTTTCGTTATGGAATTTTATGTTTTACCTTTGCTGTGTACAACTCTATGGTCGACAGTGTTGTTGTAAGAGCTCTACAAATAAAACTGGATCTCTGGATTGGATCGGACTGGATCGTATTGGATGAAATCTACATCCCGCTGTGGGAGGGTCCTACCCACATTTTCTGGGCTTGTTAGAATAAGATTTACTCAGAAATACATTTTAAATATTTATTTTCTCCTCTGAATCTGATGACATGACATAATGATTTCTTCCGGTAACTGCTGACTTGTTTTTATTTTTCTTCTTCTACTGTCAAACCAGCCCATAGGCAGGTTCGATAAAATGCCCTCCAGATCGGACCAAAAGAACAAACCCACATCTCATTTCCACCGAGTCAAAGCAAATTAAGGCCTTTTAAAAACAGAAAATTTACATAATTATGAGTCCACCATCAGGAGGTGTGTATACACACCTTTGAGTAATTAATAAATTAACTTAAAGCTAACTAGAACTTACTAGAACTTACCCGTGTGCTCCTCTCGTGACCTTTGTGGCAATTCATATGCTCATCAGTGCAACTAAAATAACGCAGCAGTTCACCTGGTGCAAGCTTCACATCCAGTACACGGAGAATCGGACAGTGATGATTTTTACATCATTTTCCAGCATTAGCACTTCAGTCTGGCTGTAAACACGGTGGTAGCGGTATAATGGTTGGGTTTCTGTGTGCTGCATCTGGCCAGGATTAGCTTCTGTCTGGTTGATAAGTTTCCATCTTTTAATAAATGACCAAGCCTGATCTGTTCATTTCTGAAACGTTCTCACCTGACCAACCGTCATCTTGCAGAAGGAAGGTTTGAGCTGCTTCACTCCGTAGTCGCTGATGTTGTTGTTGTCCATGTCCAGTCCCAGCAGCTCCTGACGGTGCTGAAGGACGAAGTTGAGGGCAGTGCAGTCACCAGAGTACACGTTGCAGTAGCCCAGTTTGATGAAGCCCGCCGTGATGCCTTTCGCCGTCATCTTAGCAATGTCTTTGCTCCCCGTCTCAAAGATGCACCTCAGCATCCAGAGAAAGTTGGGCAGAACATGAACCTTCTTGCCCTCATCAACGTTGTAGTGGGGTAAGCCCTGCAGGTGGACCTGACACTGGTGGACAGGTAGGACTTTAATTTAGCCCGTTTTCTCTTCAGTAATGCAGGAGACAGCAGATGTCTCATCAGGACCGCCTGGTTCTTTGACAGCAGTCCGGACAGGAACCAGGTTAGTGAACTGAAGGTGCTCATTCTTTGCAAACATCTTCTTCTCGCTGGCTTAGCCGAGCTGGTGATGCAGAAGAGTGAAGACAAGCAGGATGTCTCGCTTCTCCTACTGCACTCTGTGAAGAACTTCAAGATAGAGTCGGTATTAGCCTGCTCGTCCAGCACCAGAGCAAGTGCAGCCAGGAAGGACTGGAGGGTCCACATGCATAAATTCAAAAGCAGCAGCTTCTCCAGTGGCATCGTAGTCCCTGACAGGTCTCAGAAAGCCCAGAGCCAGGTCCTCCTCAGTCCAGACCAACCTCACTGACTTCCTCCTGGTTGCAAATGAAGCTGCCTCTCTCCAAACCTGAAGAGCCAGCCTGGAGAAGGCAGAGAGAGGCCTGAGTCCTGTTCTGAAGGTGTCGGAGGTGCAGCGCGGGCTCTTCTTCAGGATTGACGAAGCCGGCGAGGCAGAGCGGCTAAGGAACACCTCGGAAAGCAGGACAAACATGTCGGTCGGTTATACAGGTTTCAGGCAGGTGAAAACTGTCGTGCATGGTGTGCAGGTGGCTGAAGCTTTTACAAAGGATCCAGCAGAACAGGGGGGTGGAGCAGAGGCCCAAGAGGTGGGGGCTGGCGTCCAACTGCACCGACACACCAGCTGCCGGTGCTCCTGCTCCTTAAAGTGCAGGTCGATATAAGTCCTGCGGTGTTCCGGGGAGAAGCCACGCAGCACCACCTTGCTTCCTGATCACCTTACTCTGCATCTCGATCCCCGTCCGAGCCGTCAGAACCTTCTTTGAGCCTTTCAGCAGTTTCCCACAGAGCAGGCCGATGAGCAGCTGGAGGGAGTTCGCCTCTCTCGATGGAGACACCACTTCTGGAACATTCATCAGGTCCATATCCGCCTGGATCTCATCAAAGCCATCAAAAGTAAAGTATGACCTTCTCAGGGAAGCGCAGGATGTAATCAAAGACTTCGTTATCTGGATCCTGGTCTGGGTAGCAGTTGTATTTGAACAAAAGGTCCCTGAGGGAAAGCTGCTCTGCATCCTTGAAGATGCTAAACATCCGACAGCGGAACTTGAAGAAGAAGATGCCGTCTGTCTGCAGCTCCTTCTTGGACCACAGGTTCTGGAGCTTCTGCAGGAGGATAGATTTCCCCACACCAGCATCTCCCATCACATAGATGATTTCTCCCTGGGTATTGAAAACTGCATCGTCTCCCAGGAGCTGGTCCAGACTCTCCAAGAGGCCCAGACTTTCATTACAGTCAATTCAGGCAGCTCCATCACGGTGTCGGTTGAGCTCACTCCAGCCGGGTCTCCTCTTGTTGGCCGTACGACATGATGAAGCTGGTGTCCCGGCTCATCTCCTGTCGTAGCTTCTCACAGAACCTGCTGACTTAAAGGATGGCAATTGTCAGTATCTGTTACCTGTTCAGGTTTATCAGTCTAAAAAACAAGACATGAGTTTCTGGACAGGGAACCGGGCACCAGAATCTGATGGTGCTGACAGAAGTCCAGCTTTCAGTGGGAAATGTGAAAGTCTGAAATGGACTGTTAACACCAACATGCTGGTAAAGGAGGCACAGCAGTGGTCATACTCAGGAAGATCAACCTGTCCCAACACCTGCTCGTGGCTTATTACCTCTGCACCATCGAGAGAATTTGAACCCACGGCGTCCTGACATGGTACAGGAGTTTGCTCTGCAGGCAGACAAAAAACCATCACCCCCTACCCAACTACCTACCAGCTCTGAACAACACCCTCTACACTGTCGCTGCCTGCAGAAGTCACAATGACATCACACCCACCCTGCCCACACCTCTGGCAGAAGATACCAGGTCCATGAAAACACGCACCCACTCGACTCCGAACAGTTTTTACACCACAGCCAGAACCACACTGACAGTGGAAGTGCAGTATATTTTGAAATGTGCATTTGCCCGTCATTTTGTACTTACCTGGGTACATTTGGTATTAATGTGAGTCTACGGATGCTTTAGAATCAGTGATTAGATGTTGTTGTCTGAGTGATGTAAGTTTGTTTTAGTTATTTATTTATTCTCTTTTTGTAAAGGGTCCGTATCCTGACGGGTGAACCTTAATTTTGCTGTACATGTGTATAATGACAAGAAATTATCTTGATACTGAGACAAAAGGGGCCTAAATATTGTGAAACAGTTTCATAAAAATGTTCCTCAGACTTTGAAGATCCACCATCTACAGTTTAGAATATCATCAGAAGATTCAGAGAATCAGGAGGAATCTCTGTGATGCATGGGACAAGGCTGGATGCTGGTGTCTTGTGCATTAAAAGCAGACATGATTCTCTACTGGAAAACCACATGATATGGACTCAGGAAGACTTCCAGAAACCACTGTCCACCTGCCAGTCCAGGTTTTTTACCAATACAAAACAATCTGGAGCATCGTGGAAGCAGAAATCCAGCAATCAAGGTCCAAGGGCTCATTCATAAACTGTGCATAGCAAAGTAAATACAGGTGGTGTCTGCACGCAATAAGGAAATGTGCTGCACTTTTACTTTCAGATATTATCAAAGCGTGCGCACACGTCCTCCACCTGTTTCCCTTATAAATCAGAATCAACTCTAAAGCTGTTGCACGTGAGGCAACACCTGGCCCCACCCACACATGGTGCCTACAAATTGTTGTGTGAAATAAAGACCAATGTGGACAGAAATGAGGACAACAATAAAACATGTGTATAAGAATAAATAAAGGAAATCCTCCTCTTGTGTGTTTCGTTAGCGTAGCATCACTTCTAGACCTCCAGCCTCCAGTCTGGTCCCGCTCCTGCTTGGAATGAGGACTAAAGCTACTTTCCACACTGGCTGCTACATGCTGGCAGCAGACTGGTCCTTATTTATCTGGATGGGTTTTATAACATGAAGTTTTGTTCCACAATGACAGAACATGTTTTAGTGGTTGAGCTTCTTACTTAACATCATCTCCCTTTTTCCTGGAAATTCTGTTTTTCCCCAGTGTGGCTCTTAGGGGATTAATATGTCTTTATTCATGTCTGCAAACAGCTTTAATATCTAACATGTGGTGTAAAATTTAAGAGTGGATTGTGTACAAATGTCTCACATTTCACATCATTTCCTTGATTTATGAGGGAACATCACCCTGGAACTACTTTTTACCACCTTGACGAACATCGCCCTGAACTACTTTTTACACCTTGACGAAACATCGCCCTGACATACTTTTACACCTTGCCGACATCGCCCTGGAACTACTTTTTACACCTTACGAACGTCACCCTGAAACTACTTTTTACACCGTGCCGAACATCGCCCTGGAACTACTTTTTCCACCGTGCCGAACGTCACCCTGGAACTACTTTTTACACCTTACCGAACGTCACCCTGGAACTACTTTTTACACCTTACCGAACGTCACCCTGGAACTACTTTTTACACCTTACCGAACGTCACCCTGAACTACTGTTTACAACCGTGCCGAACATCGCCCTGGAACTACTTTTTCCCACCGTGCCGAACGTCACCCTGAAACTACTTTTACACCGTGCCGAACATCGCCCTGGAACTACTTTTTCCACCGTGCCGAACGTCACCCTGAAACTACTTTTTTACACCGTGCCGAACATCGCCCTGGAACTACTTTTTCCACCGTGCCGAACGTCACCCTGAAACTACTTTTACAACCGTGCCGAAACCTCGCCCTGGAACTACTTTTTCCACCTTACCGAACGTCACCCTGGAACTACTTTTTACACCTACCGAACGTCACCCTGGAACTACTTTTTACACCTTACGAACGTCACCCTGGACTACTTTTTACACCTTACCGAACGTCACCCTGGAACTACGTTTTTACACCTTACCGAACGTCACCCTGAAACTACTTTTTAACACTGTGCCAAACGTCACCCTGGAACTACTTTTTACACTGTGCCAAACGTCACCCTGGTAACTACTTTTTACACCTTACCGAACGTCACCCTGGAACTACTTTTTACACCGTACCGAACGTCCACCCTGGAACTAACTTTTTACACCTTATCGAACGTCACCCTGGAACTACTTTTACAACCGTACCGAACGTCACCCTGGAACTACTTTTTACACCTTACCGAACGTCACCCTGGAACTACTTTTTACACCGTGCCGACATCACCCTGGAACTACTTTTTACACCGTGCCGAACATCACCCTGGAACTACTTTTTACACCGTGCCCGAACATCACCCTGAGAATCACTTTTTACACCGTGCGAACATCACCCTGGAACTACTTTTACACTGTGCCGAACATCACCCTGGAACTACTTTTTACACTGTGCCGAACATCACCCTGGGAACTACTTTTTACACCGTGCCGAACATCACCCTGGAACTACTTTTTACATCGTACCGAACATCACACCTGGAACTACTTTTTACACCAGACCGACATCACCCTGGAACTACTTTTTTCCACCGTGCCGAACATCACCATGGAACTACTTTTTACACCGTGCCGAACTCACCCTGGAACTACTTTTTACACACCGTGCCGAACCATCACCATGGAACTACTTTTTACACCAGACCGAACATCACCCTGGAACTACTTTTTTACACCAGACCGAACATCACCCTGGAACTACTTTTTACACCAGACACAGAACATCACCCTGGAACTACTTTTTCCACCGTGCCGAACATCCACCATGGAACTACTTTTTTACAACCAGACCGAACATCACCCTGGAACTACTTTTTACACCGTGCCGAACATCACCATGGAACTACTTTTTACACCAGACCGAACATCACCCTGGAACTACTTTTTACACCAGACCGAACATCACCCTGGAACTACTTTTTACACCAGACCGAACATCACCCTGGAACTACTTTTTCCAGGCGTGTTGCTGCATCAGATTCACTATCAGCTTGTATTTTCCATCACATGGTGAAACGTCTCAGTTTCACCATCTGACTTGTTGCTGATCTTCTACTGGAAATAAATATCTTGATGGGATTCTGCTTTTCGTTACATTTACAGAGTAACAGCTTTTAGAACTGGGACTGAGTAATTGATGCAGCATCATTTATTCTGTGGTACTTACTGGGATCTGTGTTCACCACCTTCAGCTCAGTCATATTTCTGCTCGGCTCATAGTTGATCTCTTTCATCCACGGCTGCAGATCTACATACGCGTCACATACTTTATAAACGATGAAAATAAAATATTCACATGCCTCCTCTCCTTTGCACTGGACCAGCTCCAATATTTTGCGCACCTGGAAAATAAAGCGAGAAAACAGAGTGAGTATCTCACACTGGTGTCAGGTTTCACCAAACATCCAGACAGGGCTCTCCAACCTGATCCGGCTTGGTGGGCGTTCTCTGGACAATCTCAACATCTTCGTCACAGAAGAATCCAGAAGCCAGCAGGTTATCCAGGAGGCACTGAATGCTGCGGAGTCTGGAGACCAGCAGCTCCCTATGGAAGGTCAGGATGCTGAGGAACGACACTTCCTGTTTCTGACCCATCTTCACCCTGCAGCAGTCAGAGAATACACACTGAAGAGAGGTAACCAATTCTTGTCTGGTCCTGTTGGATCTCAGAGCTGCATCTGATACTAGGGACCAGAACCTTCTGTTTTAGAGGCTTGAACATGTTATCAGGATTAAATGAACAACATCAGGTTGGTTTGTCATATTTATCTGATAGCTTTCAGTTTTTTTCCTCACACACCAGAGAAAGTCATGGAGTTTTCAGGATCCTGTACTTGAACCAATACTTTCCACCTTGTACACGCTTCCTTCAGGTAATATTATTAGACAGCGTGGTGTACATGTACATTTCTATGCAGATGATTTACTTCTCCATGAAGCCTGATGAATCAGTTGGTCAGATTACAAAGACGTCTTAAAGACATGACGACCTGGATTTTCTCTTTCTACACTGACAAACTGAGGTCGTTGTCTTTGGACCTGAGAACCTCAGGAAGACTCTGTCTAGCCATGGAATTACTCTGGATGGTATTACCTTGGCTTCCAGTACTACAGTGAGGAACCATGGAGTTATCCTGGACCAGGACATGTTCTTTGACTCACATATGGAACAGGTTTCTAGGACCTCCTTCTTTCATAAGGAGGAGGTCGAGGAGCTTCCTGTCTCACAGTGATGCAGGAAAACTGATCCATAAATTTGTTCCTTTCAGATTAGACGACTGTAATTCCTGATTAATGTTCTGTTCCAGTGTTTAGCAGATACTTTTACACAGTGCTTAACGTGACACAACCACAAGCACACATACTTGCTCTTTGTTTGTGAACAACCACATTGCGGGCACACACCTGCAGAACATTACCCAGTCAGGTAGGTCACATGATCACATTATGTCACAGAGTGCCGTAACAAAAACAAAGAAAACATAATCTCAGCAGCAACAAATGAAATGAGAGCAAACCTCAACCCCCAGAAATGTTCCAAAACGTCTCCATCTGATCAGAAATGCTGTAACGAGGGTTCTGATGAGGATCATCATCAGAGATCATATTTCTCCAGTTTTACCTTCTCTTCATCATCTCCTGTTGAATCCAGAATTAATCTAAAGTCCTTCTCCTCACATATAAAACTCTTAGTGTCCAAGTTCTACTGGATCTTAAAGATCTTAGAGTTCCAGATTCTCGCATCAGCGCTTCACTCTCAGACTGCAGGTTTACTGGTGGATCCTGGAGGTTCTAAAACTAGAATGTGAGGCAGAAACGATAGTTATCAGACCCTCTCTGTGGAACCAGCTCCCAGTCTGGTTTCAGGTATCAGACCCTCTCTGTGGACCCAGCTCCCAGTCTGGCTTCAGGTATCAGACCCTCTCTACCTTCAGAACATCAAACTTACCTTCCTGATAAATCTTCTAGCAGGTCTGGCTCAGTGACCCTGATCCATCCTGTAGTCCTGCTGCTCTGGGCTCTTCACTGCAAGGTAATTATTTTATGAACTGGTTCATATGAACACAGTTGTCATTAACTGGATTAATGTGGATCATATGATGGATTTTTTAAAAACAGGTTATAACTGGACTGAATTGAACTGTGTCTGTAAAAGTACCTTGAGATGGCTTTGTTATGAATCGATGCTGTATAAATAAAGTTTCACTTTCATTTTACATTTCAGACAAAATCAAGAGGAAACTTAACATCCAATAAGTATCCACTTTGGTCAGCTGTTAGAGGTCACGTGATTTAACATCCCTGCCCAGCCTGTTTGGGTCTGATCAGCGCAGTTCTGGTAAAACTATCAGACTCAAAAAAATTCGTCAAATAGAAACCAGTTCAGAGAATAAAACCCGCTCACGTGACCGCTCCACCCGGTTCTGCTCAGACCGTCTTAAACTTCTGTTTGCCCCTGAAAACTCGGTCTACAGCTTACCTGTGATCCAGGTGAGCGCCGCTGTTTTCAGTCAGTTGACAGCTCGCAGAACCGCCAGAACTCCACCTGGTCCAGACTCCTCCCACCTGGGAAATGTCACGAGCGTCCGTTATGTTCCGGTGTGTCCACCTCTACCTCCACGCAGGTTTGCATGCCGAGCCTTCAGCTCTGATCAGAGGAAGTGTTCCGTCAGCCTGCGTCATTTCTGCACGCGATTCCAGCTCATGGTGCGTTGACGGACCCACACAAGCGTGGGACTTCCTGGTCTCCAGTAAGGAATACAAAGTGCCGTTGTGATCCGTGGCCAGGGATGGAAAATAACTCAGGTATACACCCAGGGATTTTTTTACTTTTAAAATATATTTTTACATATTTTAATACACGAGGCATTTAACTTTTATAAAATTTTAACACTGAAATAACAAAACAGACATCATTACTACACTGTGCAGCTAAGTTGCAGAGGCGGAGCTAGACTTTTGTACCTAGGGGTCCAGAATTTATCAGAGGGATCTAGTAATAAAGGAATTGGTTGTGTTCTTTATGAGAGATATGAGAAGTAAAAAATCTTTACATTAATAATCTGGATCACTAACAAGTTGGAAAAGGTCCATAGAAGGTAAGTTGGTGGAGTGGTCTACTGTCTGGTGGTGGTGGTGGTAGACTGGATCCTGGTGCGGTAGTAGTAGTAAAATATCTCCTCCTCTTCATTCTTATGTCTTCCTCTACCAAACCAGTCTGGTTCCAGGATCTATTTCTCCACATTTTCATGCTGTAGCTACTTTAAAACCAGCTAGCAGCCTTGCTAGCCTGCTGTTTAAAGGTGTCATCACCTGGTTTTTTCATGTGTCCACTGTCCTCTAAGTGTCTTTAAATAGTTTTTTAAGACTTATTAAAAAAAAAAAAAAAAAAAAAATCAAACATAGAGCTTGTTCTGACCCTTTACTCATACCACAACTTTGTCTCGTGAGAGTTCATGCAAGCTTTTGACTAATGTTAATGAGGTGCACACTGACTGGATGCAGGGAGACCAGAGTTGGAAGGGGGGCGTGTTCAGTGCATGCACAGTGCGTCCGACTCCAAAACATCAACAGCTTAGTGATGGCGAGCGAACCTGACCGAGCAGCAGTTTATGGAGTCCAGCCATTTATGTTTGAACCAGACTCCGAGCCTGAGAGTGAAGATACCGAGATGGTGGAAGAAGCACGTTTACAACCAAATGTTTACACAGATTTACGTGGCAGAGCACTTCATCCACTTATAAAAAAGAAAACACGGGCTCATTTGTACATTGCAGGGGGTTAAACTTTTAGGCTCGTCCTTTAGCATTAGCAATAACATTAGCATTAGCAGCGTTAGCAGTAAAGCATGACTTTATATCATTATATCATTCCACGTCTAAAGCATGACTTTAGGTGTCTTGATGAAACATTTTCTTTTGAAGGTATCTGTCGGCTTTGTCATGGACGCTGACATGTTGATGATTCCTGAAGTTATGCCTGCACGCTTCAGTCAGGATCACTTGTTCCGTTCTGTCAGGGCATCAGGTAGAATTTCCATTTTTATAATTAGTGTTCTTACGTGAGCTAGATCGGATATCAGTACCATCTTAGTGAGAAAATTCTAGTAGTCATTTTTTTTTATCCTTATACATCACTAGTTTACAGTTTGTTTGAATGTGATTGACCTCTCAGACTGGTCACCTATTGGTAGTTATCACCTCATGAAGTAACCCACCCCTAACGTAAACAGCACCTCAGAACATGGTTATACACTACTTACCTTACTTACCTTTTATAGGTGGGGACAAACTGCTATACAGGTTCCTTGCTTTCCCTCAAAAGACTGTCTCTAAGTATGTTAATGTTATGGTTTTTTTAGGAGACTGGAATAACAATCCCACTGCAGGGCAGTTCCAGAGCATTTTTCGCTGTTGTGGTGTCACACTAGTGGGTCAGGCAATATGGAAGCACAATTCAGAACCCAGTCTAGGAGTTTGAGGAGGAAAAACCCACTTTGGAATTGAGAACTACCATTTCTTTTGTTGTTTCTGTATTTCTTAAAGTAAGGCTGCACCACATTGCAAAATTAACTACCCTGGAATTACAGAGTGCCAGCACACGCAAGAAGCTGTAGAAAACAGTTCTTTTTCAAGGGTTTTAGCTGCCTGTGTGTGTGTGTGCGCGCTCATGTAACAGAGATACATTCAAATGTTTAAACTTGTTTATTAAAGTGTCAAATTAATTCATTTATACTTTTATTAATATTTTAGCATGTCTTTGTTAAAGAGAAAATAAAGATGATTTCAGCATGAAAGCAGGTGCTTTTAATGTGCAACAGTGACCTGGAGCAGAACTACATCTCTGCTGTTTGTAACAAAGCAAACCGTAAGAAAACTGGGTAGAAATTCGTGGAGATGCGATGATTGTAGTTAGACATACACCTTAGAAAAAATGCATTGGAGGTGCATAAATGCATGGGAGACCCATCCAAGATGGCGGCTTTGTTGATACGTCAGCTCCAATAGGCAGCGTCAGTCTATGAGGCGTCTATGTATATCAGTCTGTGTCAGACACGTGACCTAACTAGCCGACATGCCCCCTCCTCGCCATTTTGGTTGCATCTTGGATATAAACAACAAAGGAGCAGTACTGTGGTTAGTAATACGTTTAAACCGTCGCCAGTATGGAGAAAAAGAAGAATGAGGACAGGATACTGTACAGAGACAAGCTTATCAAGGAGGCCTGGGATGGTATTTGGTCAAACTGTCAACAATCAATAACGTAGATCCTTCCAACCTCAAAGCTGAGGAATGGAGCTTCGATGCTACATTACTACCTCCAACCTCATCGCTGGACATAACAAGCTAGCTCGTTTATGGTATCAGCAGTGGTGTAGTCCAGGGTATACGGCGTATACCCACTTCTACACGCCAGTGATGTGAACCATTCAGTTATACCTGTGAACCTTATTGTCATTTTTCCCTGAGAGATAGTTGGGCCACGACCCACCCTACTCTGCCTCCAGCTGGCTAGTACCATGGGTGTAGAACTGGGTAGAGACGTTACAGACATGTCCCTACCAATATCCAGCAACTCCTTGATTGTCCTGACCATTTTTCATGGCACAGGACAGCTGAGAGTTACAGCGCTCTCTCAGCAGCAGCTCTGCTTTAAACCCCGCCTTATAAAAAATGTTGTGATTGGCTCCAAGCTTGTGTTTTTCGCTTTCTGATTGGCTGTCACTGCTGTCAATCACTCTGTTGAGGGCTGGTGTTGACAGTGGTTTCCTTCAGTCAGAACTTCAGGAGTGAAGAAAAGGAAGGACATCAGGAGGTATTTTAGATTGTTAAAGTTCAAGTTACAAATGGATTATTTTCCAATGCTTTTGTGTCATGAATGATGGTGATAACAGCAGCCACTTAGCCAAAAACCTGTTTCCTCATCATGAATCAATGTGTTATTTTGTCAGGTGACAGAATCAAAGCTGCAGGTAGTTCAGAGAGAGGAGGATGAAGGTGAAGAGGAAGGTGAGCTTTACTTCTTAGAGATGTGACTTGATCTACGTATTTGAGTGATATCTAATGAAAGTGTTTATCTGACCTTCAATATTTAGCCATGACTTCACATAATATAGTACAGCCTAAAAATAATGTTTGGTACAGATAGCTGCAAAAAATAAAAAAAATAAAAAGTACCATAATAATTTTAACACGGGTTGCAAATAAAATGAGAAAAAGTGAAAATAATGACGAACTTTTCCTCTAACATTACAAACTATGCAAGTTGCAATAAGTCAGTGCTCACATAAAGATTTTATTATTCAAACTCATTACCGCTATAAGGCTGATGATCTAGTGGTTTATCATGATTAAATATAAATATTATATATAATAATTATCTGCTAATGGTGACATTTCCCTTCATAGTTTCATTAAGTAGATTAATAGAAGTAGTGAATTTCCTGTAGCGAGGTATTAAAGAACATTTCTGTTTAAGAAAGTAGTTTTCACCGTAGTGTGGACGATATTGATGTGAAGCTTCATCACATAAAATCCCAGAAATCATTAAGTAAATACCAGATCTTAATGTCGGTCACTGAATAGAATATTGTGTATTATAAACTCATGAGTGAGTCAGTCATAACTGCAGTAAAACGCTTGTCATCCAGAGGCTCTGCAGACTCATTTTAGGTCCGTACCAATGCCCTTGGCTAGTACTCAGAGTTTCACTGATTTAACTGGTTAACTTGAGCCAAGGAAAACTCTGCAAACTGTTTACAAGTTTACTTGAAAATTTCACCTTTGTTATACACGATGAGCCGAGCAATCCAAACCAAAATGAGCTCAAACAGTTGTGGATACAGTCGTTACATTTATAGTACAAACTGCTCCTGATCAGGTGAGAGAATAGTTGTCATTCCAGTAATTCATTATTCTATCAAAAATAAGGAAAAGTTTACCCTCCATGCATTATTGTCTCTCTAGTCTCTGGGCCAGTATTGGTTTTGCAATTTCATACGTCCTCCTCCGTGAGCAACAGGAAAAATGTGACAAGAAGCAAATACTTTTGGGGTAAAGAGTAATTAGAGTAGTCTTGCATGTCACTTTTCCTTAAAAGGTGTTTTTCTGTGTTTCTAAAAAAAGGGGGGGTTAAGAGTATACCCACTTCTCGAGGGACCACTACACCACTGGGTATCAGTGTTTACACGTATGAACAGTTCAGAAACTACAAATCTCTGGAAGATCAAGAACATTTCAGGAATGTCTGGGTGCAGATCTGTTCACACTTCCACTGCAAGACTGAACAACAGTCTCACTGCAAAGGTAAGCTCACCTGCTGCTAGTGAAGTTATGATGCTGGTTAGGGTTACTTTACTTGTTTTGTCTGATTTTCTTTACTTATTTAAACTCTGAGCAGAAAGGATTCATGTGCACTACAATGTTGTAAAAGAAAGAACTTCATATTTATATTACATAACTCAGAAAAAGATTTAAATGATCTAATAATCCGACCACGTGTTCATACAACATAATTACTGAAGCTAACACGTCAGTCTGGCATCAGCCTGTAAACCAGAACCTGTAATAATATAAACGTCCTTATAAATGAAGCTAAATGAAGCAAACGGGTGTAAACGGTTGTTGTTTGTCTGCCAGTGTGTCTACAGGTCCTCCCAACACCAGACCGACTCTCCACTGAAGCTCTGGTCATCATGGAGGTCTACAGCCTGCAGCAGATAAAGAAGACTTCTGGATCTGCTTCATGGAGGTCTACGGCCTGCAGCAGATAAAGAAGACTTCTGGATCTGCTTCATGGAGGTCTACGGCCTGCAGCAGATAAAGAAGACTTCTGGATCAGCTTCATGGAGGTCTACGGCCTGCAGCAGATAAAGAGGACTTCTGGATCTGTTTCATGGAGGTCTACGGCCTGCAGCAGATAAAGAAGACTTCTGGATCTGCTTCATGGAGGTCTACGGCCTGCAGCAGATAAAGAAGACTTCTGGATCTGCTTCATGGAGGTCTACGGCCTGCAGCAGATAAAGAAGACTTCTGGATCTGCTTCATGGAGGTCTACGGCCTGCAGCAGATAAAGAAGACTTCTGGATCTGCTTCATGGAGGTCTACGGCCTGCAGCAGATAAAGAAGACTTCTGGATCTGTTTCATGGAGGTCTACGGCCTGCAGCAGATAAAGAAGACTTCTGGATCTGCTTCATGGAGGTCTACGGCCTGCAGCAGATAAAGAAGACTTCTGGATCTGCTTCATGGAGGTCTACGGCCTGCAGCAGATAAAGAAGACTTCTGGATCTGCTTCATGGAGGTCTACGGCCTGCAGCAGATAAAGAAGACTTCTGGATCTGCTTCATGGAGGTCTACGGCCTGCAGCAGATAAAGAAGACTTCTGGATCAGCTTCATGGAGGTCTACGGCCTGCAGCAGATAAAGAAGACTTCTGGATCTGCTTCATGGAGGTCTACGGCCTGCAGCAGATAAAGAAGACTTCTGGATCTGCTTCATGGAGGTCTACGGCCTGCAGCAGATAAAGAAGACTTCTGGATCTGTTTCATGGAGGTCTACGGCCTGCAGCAGATAAAGAAGACTTCTGGATCTGCTCTCATTGGTCCTCTTGACTAATTTACACAGTTTGTTTTTTTTTGCTCGTTATTTTGTTTCAGTGTTTTATTATATCACGTGTTCATTTTCTGTATTTTCTTTTATTGAAATTTAATCTGTTTAACGATGTGCTGCTGCTGTTTATTCTGACTGAGAATTTCAATAAAAACTACTTATATAAATATGTAAAACTGTAAAGCTTCTCATCTGGTAAACAATCATGTTTCTATTCAGTGTTTATCCCCACAAGATTTTTAATGTAAATAAAATTTTATGTAATTTTCATTATTAAACTGACGCTGGTTATTTATGTTCTTAAGAAGCAACGAAGAGTCAAAAAGACCTAAAAAAAATACCTTTAACACACTTTATTATTCATGTTTAAGTCGTGTACGAAAAAAAAAAAAATGCACATTTTTGCTGCACAAATAATATAAAAAAAAACTTTAAACTGACTGTACACACACATCATCTTCATCATCATCATCATGTGTCTCATCCTCTGATCAGCTGATCACCTTCTTCTCCAGCCTCTCTGGTCTGTATCTGAAGCTTTCCTCTCCAGCATCAGGAGTCCTCTTCATGGTCTGTAGATCTCCAGGGTCTGCATCCTGGTGGACTCCATGGTCTGTAGATCTCCAGGGTCTGCATCCTGGTGGACTCCATGGTCTGTAGATCTCCAGGGTCTGCATCCTGGTGGACTCCATCTCTGCTGCTGCAGCGTCTTTTTCCTCAGCTGATCGTCTTCTTCGTCCTGCAGACCTGCAGCGTTTGTTGGTGGACCTGATGTGTCCTAGAAGCAGGGATGGTGTCCAGTCTGAACCTCCATCATTTCTTAAGCTGGTTGACCTGCAACCACGTTTGTTATTAAAATCTAGTTAACACTGGATGCTTCTACAGTCTTATCCACTTAATTGGACCAGTTAACCATCCCGTTGTTCCTTCTCACCGCTGCGACCAGGCCATCCGACGCCTCTTTACTTCCCCAGGTGGCCAACTTTTCTACCATTAAAGTCGTGTGACTTAGTACGACAGCTTTTCACACGAGTGCTCCATTTTATCAAAGATAATGCTGCAGGCAAAGATGATAAACAACATTGAGTTGTTTATATCGAGAAACCAACCAAAATGGCGATTTGACCCACAATACACTGCGGCTATCCTGAGCGTTACGTCAGCATAGACCGATTATGTCTATGGCTGCCATGTACTATAGTTTCCAAGTCGCTCTGGAGTATAAGTCGCATCAATCATAAAATGTGTCATGAAGAGTAAAAAAAAAGTGTATAAGTTCCACTTATAGTACACGGATCAACAGGCGCTTCTCGCGGACGAAGCTATGATCTGATCAGAACAAAACAAAGTTCTTCCTTTTCTTGGAGTTTTACTCCGTACCTTTTTACCGCCTCTCTCGAGCGAGCTACAGTAGAACCAGGCAGGAAGTGGAGACTTGTTTTTCAGAATTAAATTATTTGCAGTGCAGTGTCACATTTCCTGAGTACAACTTCCCTCTTATCATTGGTCTGTAAATGTGAGCAAACATAGACTTTAAGTTCATATGGATCCATTTATACAATATAATTTACATCTGTAACATCTGGGAAAAAAATCAATCCTGAAGGCATGGCGACTTTTATTTTGCCGTGACGGTGATCCTTTATGTAGCGGAACCCAGACCACATTAACAGTTATTCAGCTTCATAACAGCATAAAGGACATACCAGGGAGGCTGAATAGGCTGAGTTAACATAACACCAGCAACTCCAGCAAGCAAGTTACCGGTAAGCAAGTTCACAGAGCTCCTGATCTCATTCCACATCACTGTATCCACCGAATTCTTCACAAAATAAGTTATTTTAGTAAAGTCATTAGAAATCAATAGAAACAGTTTTTGAATGATAGATTAAGTTTTTCTGCCATTAATCTCTGGTTCTGCTCCACACTGTTCCTTTAGGAAACAAAGAAGACTGAGCTGAGCCTCAGCTCCTCTCTGTATGCCGGCAGATAAACTCTGATCACACGTCCTGAATCTTCTTTTTCCTCTAAAGTTCCACATATAGTTAACGAAAAAGAAACGGAAACGTCTTCGTGTTAAATATCTCAGTCAGTTCTTATTTCTTTAGGAGATAAAATCATCAGACCTGATGGAGAAACAACACGTTTATTATAAAGAACAGATAGCATAAATATTGTATGTATGACTCAGGTGTTTTTTAAGAAAAACATTCATCATCAACATTATTGTGCACACATCAAAAACACACACAGACTTCAACATACACACACACCTGTGCAGGATGTGGAACCGAGTGGGGAGTAAACCTGAATCCAGATGGATCTGCTGATGGCTCCGTAGTGCAAGTCATTCATTTCTGTTTCATACTTATAACTCGCAGCATCTTTAAGACTCCATCATATTCTTCTAGATGAGCAGAACTTGATGTTTTTCATAAAAAATATTACATGAAAGTGATGGAAATACAAATATAAACTATAAAACTCTAAAGAAAAACCACAGGTTCATGTCATGTCAGATGGTTTTGGTCTTCCTGACCGAATGGCTTCAACCTGACAGAAAACCAAAACAAGAAAATCTGGTGCTGCTGCAGATGGTAGTCCCATCCAGACCCCCGAGCCAGCTGCTGCTCCATCAGGTCAGCTGAAGGAGGTTAAACTGAGACCACTGAGACCATTTTCATGGCCATCAAAATCCAAAGTCCCATTATTGGATTTCTTACGTAAGAAAGCAACATAACTTCCTGTTTTAAAACATCAAGTCTTTGTTGAACATGACGGTGCCTGCGTTCTTAGCGCTAGCTGCTAATGTGGGATCCCGCAGTCTTAGCATTAGCTGCTAATGTGAGACAAATCAGATGATGATCAGATGTTTGGTGTGCACATAAACATACTGGACACAACAACACAGAGCAGAGGGCACATTTTGCCCTCCTGATGCTGTTCCATTCATAGGAAGCCTCACATGATAAAGGCGGTCACATGATACACTGTAGCGTGTTAGCTGAGCTAATATTTCTCTGATGGGCTCTGAACTGATAAACGGACGGACAGATGGATAGACGGACTGACTGAAGGTAGGATGGATGGGCAGTTTTGGGTCTCAGACACTGTAAAGATACAGATTTTGCTGGGAGCTTGGTGGTCTTTCAGCTGTTTTAAAGCAGAGGAAATTAGAGGAAGGGAAAGATGCTGCAGAGCTGCAGGTCCATGCAGAACCACATGGTGCTACCACATCATTCACCACGGCTGGAGGAAGCTCAGCAACATGGATGCACAGATAGCTCAGATCTCGCTCTCATAGGTGTGCATGTAGGTCTTGAGGGAGAGGATTTCAGCATAGCTCCTGGTGGTTCTGCGGTACAGGTCCAGGCCGGTCAGAATTTCCACGTCTCTGACCCTAGCTGTGTGCATCTTCATTAGGTCTTCCACCCAGCGGGACTCGTCCTCTGAGCTCTGCAGGAAACAAAGAGAACATGTTCAGTTAGTCTGATCTTCCTGCATAGTACTTCACCTGAACCTCTAGGTGTTTCCTGCTTTAATGTCCTGCATGTCAGAGGCAGATGTTGTTTCATAACTGTTTATTGTTTAAGATCATCAGTTTTATCCAGGAGGCCCTGGTGAGAACTGTGAGGAAACAGGACAGAAGTTCTGCTGCAAATTTTATTGACATTTTAAACCAAACTCCTGCATCATGTGATTTTATTGTAGATAATTTTAACAAGGGATTCCACAGGGGTGGCTTTATGGCCCCTGCTTTTCTCTTTGAATTTACTGCCTCTGGGATCAGTCCTGAGAAGGAATGGCATCTCCTATCACTTCTGTGCTGATGATAGTCAGATATATGTGCCACTCAAAAAGAAAAGTGCTTTCTCCCTTGCACTGGAGAGTTTTGTTCTGGTTGATGCAAAGATGCTTGGTCCAGTTTTCTCCCAACTAAACCAACAACCTGCCTTTTAAATCTGCCAGGAGGCTTCCTCGTCTGGATCCCTGCTCCGTCTGATCCAGCTGCAGTTTACCGCAGATTGGCTGAGTGCATCACGTGGGATGGCTTAGCTCACGTGCAATTGGTCCGTGTGTTTCCTGACCACTACCGTAAAGACTGTAAAAGCTGCGCCAGTTAAAATAAAAGCACCCCGTTAGATTTTATATTTGAACTCCGGGTCCATATGGGACTGGGTCTGGATCCAGACTGTGGTCCACTTGTTAGAGACGTCTATTTTACAAGATTCTCTCAGAGGTCATCAGACATGTCAGAACATAAACAAGTGCAGATGTGTGTGTTCATGTTGCTGCTTACGTTGCAAGTCTCATCATTGTTGGGTCGGTGTGGCAGAATGAAGGCGGCACTGCTGAGCGGGCCGCTGCACAAGTCTGCAGCCTGAGTGAAGTCCAAGCAGCTGGTCAGGACCACAAAGTAGTGGGTGGGAATGGGGATGGTCCCACTCATGTACCTGCAGAAAACACAACACCAGGGTTACGTCTCCCTTCATCATATCTACCAGCAGGCTATCCACTCATATATATGTATATATATATATATACATATATATATATATATATATATATATATATATATATATATATAAAAATGTGAGGAACCTGAGCTGGTGCAGGAGGTCGAGTGGTTCCACGTCTCTCTTCTTGTTTATCATTCAGTTCGTGCTCAGGAGGAGGAAACTAGCAGGATGCTAACTTAAAACAGGAGCTCGTTTCAATCAGGCAGCCTATTGTTTGCACTTATTTTATATTATTTCATTATTAGCCGAAGTTTATTCATGACTCAGCTGTAAAACCTGCTGGTCATAATACAGCAGGTGGATCAGGATCAGGTGGATCAGGTCCAGATGGACCAGGTCCAGATGGACCAGGTTCAGGTGGATCAGGTTTATGTGGATCTTGTTCAGATGGATCAACAAGAGGATGTTTTCTCTAAATCACAGGTGCTGTGCAGGCAGGTTCACCTTTTAGGAGCCATGAATGTGGTGAAGGTACATTATGAACAGGTTCTGAAATCCAGATCAGAGCAGGACCTCCTCCAACCAGGTGGCTGACAGATGATAGGAAGGATCTATATGCAGGGGCGGGTCTAGAGAAGTTCTGATGAGGGGGCCAAGCAGGAGCATTGACCATGAAACGGGGGCTACAAATTAGAATTTTTAAATCTTTTTTTAAGTCCGAGATTTTAGTAAATAATTATCTGATTATTAGAACTTAAGGGGTCATCAAATTTTAAATTTGGAAAAACAAACTGTCGATATTTTTCAGTGTTGATGCTGCATTCACTGATACTTGGGACGTCTGAAGTTTACCTGAGTGAAGGCTAGTTTACATTAATACTCATTACCCCAACCGTGCCTTTCTATGCAGACTTCCACCTCCAACTTTGTTCAGCACGGAGTCCAGCGGCAGGAAGAGGTTCAAGTTCTTACAGTGACACAACTTTGGGTCTGATCCTTTTGGACCAGAGATATTTTCTGTTTCTTATTTAATGTTTGAAATTGAAGTGCAATTAAATGCATTTTCAGACATTACTAGAGCTGAGTTTACAGTATTAATGTATGTGTCTTATATTTGTTTCAGTCGTCACTAAAATCCATGTAAATTAAGAAATGTTGCTTTTTGGGGAAAATATTTTTCTGAGATTAAAATGTGATTAATCGAGATTAATTAATTATAAAGTCTGTAATGAATTGATTTTTTAATAAAGTCCCACTCCTAGTTTTTAGCCTTTATTGTTGTTGTGTGTGGGACTGTTGTTGTTTACAGCTCTTTGGCCAACTGACTTGTTTTTAATGTGCTTAGTTTATAAAATTTCATGTGGTTTGAAATGGAGAGCGATGGGCAACACTTGCTTAGAGAAGTTAAGTTTCATCATATCTGAGGATTTCACATCCACTGGCTGCATATTGTGAGTGAGGAGATAAAAATCTGCATCCTGCTCCTACAGAAATAAAACAAGCAGACAGTGAAGTGGATGAATGCTCCTACTCTTTTATCTTCTCAGCTGAGTCTCGGACTCCGTTGTAGTCGTGGTCAAACATGGGTCCAGTGAGAACATTAACTCCATTTCTCTCAGTGGCGTATTTCTTCACCAGCGCTCTCTGGAAGTAAGCCCATATTCCTGAGGACCATCGATGGAGAAAAGGGTGAGAGTGAGAGCAGTAGAAACTTGAGAAAAACCAATAATTAAGTGGTTTATAACTTACTTTTAAAGGCAGGATACATGGGAACTGTGTTTGTGATGAGGACAGCTTCGTGTTTTTTGTCAAGGTTGGAGGACAACTCTAACAAGAAAAACATATTTATTTTACATTCTGATGAAAATAAATCCACGTTTCACTGAGTTTCTGGCTGATACGTACGTGGTGGGTACAGGAAGGCGTACGTTATGTGTCGGTCTGCTCTGTAGTTGGTACAGGACTGACTGTAGGCTGGAGGGACTCTGGTATCTGGTCTCACACAGTTGGACAGACCTTCAGGAAGTGGAGACAACTCAACCTGCAAAAACCCACAGAGGAGACAGGTATGTGTGTTAAAGTCTCAACAGATGGGTTAGGGTTAGGTTAGGTTATTTACAGTCAACGGGAAACAGAAAGGAGTGAAGATGCTTCGCTCTGCCAGCAGAGGTCGCTAGAAGCGAAATCAATGACTGAAGGGTTTAATAACTAAATTATATTACTCCAGTCGTCACAACAAATATAAAAGCCACAAAAAAACCTAGAAGAAAAATATAAAAACACTATGAGAGGATCAAAGAGAAAAGATAATGCTGCAGATGTCAAAGAGGTTTAGAAAATGTGCATCTAAAGGACTGATGTTGCAGCTAGTTTACTTAACCATTTAAACTTCAATCCCGTTTTTGCTGTTCTTGGTCCATCATATATATATATATATATATATATATGTGTGTGTGTGTGTGTGAAGGTTGCTGGTTTGAGCCTCAGCTGGGGGAGGTGTGAACCTGGGGGGCGTGGCCTTTCTGTGTGGCGTTTTCCCCCGTGTATGTGTGTGGGTTCTCCGGCTTCCTCCCACCATCCAAACACATGCATGTCATGTTAATTGTTCACTCTAAATTCTCCGTAGGAGTGAGTGTGTGTGTGTGTGTGTGTGTGTGTGTGTGTGTGTGTGTGTGTGTGTGTGTGTGTGTGTGTGTGTGTGTGTGTGTGTGTGTGTGTGTGTGTGAATGGGTGTTGGTCTTTATGTGTTGGCCCTGCGATGGACTGCTGACCTGTAGCTGTCCGGATCTTGCTCTTGCCATTGAGCTGACAGGACTTGCCTTAATCCTTCTACACATTACGATTTTCAGGCTGTTTTTGTCTCGATTTTGCCTCTTCCCGACCTCGGACAGCAAACGCCCGATCATCGTGAGATTTCCCTGTCCAACTATCATGTGGTCTGAGGTTACGAGCCGATTTGTCCCGATAATCCGCTCTGAAGCGACAATCAGGAACATTGAATTTCAGAGCCGATTTCCAAGGAATGCCGACGACTTGTGTATTGTGACTGCGTGGATGGTGATGTGGTACGGATTGTAGCCAATCAGAGAGCGAGCTGGCTGGGGAACAAGGAAGTAAATAAAGCCAGTGAACACGCCGTCTTCAGTCTGTTATTTTTTCAGTTCAGGCTTTTTCTGTTAACAATAGTCCCAAGACCACCATCATTCCCTCGTCCTGTGTCCTCTTCCATGCTGGGTGTTGTGTTTTCCCGTTGTTTCTATGGTAAGACATGTTTTCTGACTTTTACAAACGTGCAGCATAAATCGGGTCTTCTTCTGTCTCTGGTTTGGTGAATCTTGGTCGTAGCGAGATGAAACTTCCAGCTGTGGAATCTGTGAGATGTGAGCTTTCAGTAGAGGAGTCGTTTGTTCGTGTTCATGGGGAAACATCATCTGTGTTTACATGTGACCCTATGGCTTGGTGGAGGTCTGCGTTCTCCAAGTGCTCCCAGTTCAAATACTCAAACTGGCATCTAAAGGGCTAAAATCCCTCAAATGATTGAATGTTTGGTAGTTTTGAGCAGGTCTGAAAATTATTGAAGCAAATTATGGAAAAAAATCTAAAAATATTTGTTTGATGATTTTTGTACGTGGACATTTTTGGCCACAAGGTCACCAGAGGATAGTAAATTCTAGGAGAACACAAAGGTTAAAGAAGCACGGACCCACCCAGTTAACAGAGAAGTGTTGCACAGTTTAGAGCTTATACATCAAACCTGAGCAGTACCTGTCTGCTGACGGTGTACGATGTCCAGAGGGGCATGGACAGGGTCTCACTGTAGCCACTGATGTAGTCACTGTGGTGGAGGATGCAGTATTTGGTACGGAAGAGGACAGCAGGCCGACCATACGGCAGGTTCCTGCTGTCTGAGAGGCCGACAGGACACAGACATGGAGAGAAAACTGAAATCATCACATCATCCTGCATCAGTATGCAGGTTCAATTCAGTCTGGTGAAGAACTGACCATCAATAGCTTGCCTCAATCGCTGGTTTAGCTCCTCCACTTTGTTCTGTAAGAGACAGAGCCAGAGTGACTCCAGGTTATAGCCTCGTACAAGGGTCACTTTCAAACCTCTCTGGCCCCTACTTTTTACACGAAACTGCAAAAAGATCGGAGATTGAAACAATCTCTTGCCAGAGATCTACAGGAAAATCACAAACAGTAAAGAAGTAGTGAAACAGAGCAGAGCAGAGTGGTTCACCTCGCTCTGGACATGAAACTAAACAAACCGACTCCAGCTCTGCAGCAGGAAGCAAAGAAGCAGCAAGCTGTGATACGATTATTACAAACAGCTGTTCAAATCCGTGCAGCTGCATTTAAACAGGAAACACATCAGTCAGTGTGAGGTTCACATCCTGCTGTGGAGCGGCTGAAAAATTCAGCTGACAGAAAAAGCTGCTGCATCACAGGTCCAGGTAAAAAACAAGTCAGCCTCACAGTTTAGTTCACTGTAAACTTATTAAATACATTTAAAACTACAATCTCAATTCCTAAAAAAAGTTGGGACTCTGTGTGAATTGTAAATAAAAATAAAATACAATGATTTCCAAATCTCGTCAGCATACTTTATTCCCCGTAGCAGATCATCAACATGTCAGGTGATAAAACGGAGACGTTTCACCATGTGATGAAAATCAGAGCTGATAGTGAATCTGATGCAGCAACCCGTCTGGAAAAAGTTGGAACAGAACAAACAAAAGGCTGGAAAAGTACCTGGTACAAACCAGAAACACCTGGAGGAGATTAGACAGCTAACCAGGTTACCTGGCAACAGGTCAGTAACATGACTGGGTATAAAAGGAGCATTTCAGAGAGGCAGAGTCTCTCAGATCAGGTCTGATCCACCAGGGTCACTATGACAACATCATCACATGTGCTAAATATCTAAGTCCGTCCATCTGTCCATCCATCCATCCATCCATCCATCCATCCATCCATCCATCCATCCATCCATCCAAGTTTGGTACCAGACTCTCACAGAACCAGAACATTCAGCGTTTAAATTCTCCTGGTCTTGTGGAAAGCAGAAAGACCTGAGAGTATGAGGCCTGCAGAGAACCACATAAAGTCCCGTTCATCAGGGGGCAGCTTAACTAATGTCTGGAGGACACTTTGAGCTTTACCACAGATGCCATTTCTGGACGTTTGCCCGTTCAGCCGGTCAGCTGTGATAACATTTCATCCTTTCCTGACTGGAACGAGGACGCGTCATGGAAAGCGGTCTGTAAAGTCTGGTGGAGGCTTGTCCGGTCATTTTATATCTTAGACACAGGTTTAGAAGTTAACAGAGAAGTGACATTTACTCCTGAGTCTGGACTTCTGGCTGTAAACCTGTTGGAAGAAAACCGGATCCTTCAGACACACAACCCTTTAAATATTAACTCAATCATTAACTTATTACTGAGATACTGGAGGTGAATTTAGCAGCTTTGACCCGATGTGACTTGAAGACCAGACAGATTGTGGATTCATTGTTTTCACTAATTCAGTTCTGAACAAAAGTCCTGATGCAGACTAATGTACTTTTATAGTTTTGGGAAAACCTGTTCAAACATAAATAGAAATCCAGGATCTGAGTCAGAACCAGTCAGTCCAGTTCTAAGGAGTTTAAAGGGAATATCTTGTTTGAGCAGTTTTATTCTTCATCCCAGTCCGAACCTCTTAGAGAAGCTGTCTTTCAGTCTTCAGGAATAGTTCTCCAGGATCCTTGAAGGACTTTTCAAAGTTCTTCTCTGACTGTTTCTGCCTTTTGTTCTTTTCTTTGTTCAGATGATCCCACACTGCTTCAGTAATGCTGAGGTCTAGGTTGTGAGGAGGATCCGTCTCGCTATCAAACCCGTCAAGGTCCGGATTGTAGGGATGGATCCATGCCTCCACTGGAACCGTCAAGGTCCAGGTCCTGGGGAGGATCCATCCCTCCATCAGACCTGTTTCCATTGATCTTCAGTCCAGTTCTTGTGTTATGTGACATACCTCAGCATTTTCTCCCTGTTTCCCTTAAGAACGGCCTCTTGACAGCCACATTTCCATGTCGACCATTTCTGAAGAGGCTTTAGCCAACAGTAGATGGAGGTCCAGATGCATCTCTCAGGTCCTGGTTCAGTTCTTTGCTGAATTCCTATTTCATCAGGATCCTGTTCATCTGCTCTACATGGTTTTTCAGTCCTGACTCTTCTTCTTTATAAATAAAGATAAAGGCATAAGGACTGGATCAGGACTCTGGATCAGGACTTTTCCAGGTCGGTAAATATGATTCAAGTTGCCAGAAGCAAACACCCTCAGAATTTTGCAACAAGACACGCCCGGGTTCACCATTAAGTCATCATGGCTGACCTTTTCATCACAGCTGCAGCCTAAGTCATCTGTTACCATGGGAACAAGACCAGAGGCTGCTGGTCTGGAAACCTCCTCTGGCATGGCAGGCCTGAAAGGGGGGCTTCTCAGCAGATGGTTCAGACTGCCATGGGTGCCGTTGTTGGGGGCCGGTTTCAGACCCAGAAGATCTACATGAATATAAAAAGCACATGAGCTGAAATATTTCTGGAAAAAACCCAAAGTGAGAGAAAACAGTCCTTACCACACATGACGTTATAAAGCTCGATGTTTTCAAAGGCAGGAACTTTAGTCTTGGATTTAACCGATGGTCCGTAGCCCAAAAAAATAGTCTGAAAAAGACAGCTGATGATGCTAGGGTCACATGAGCCCACACATTTATACCTCATCACATCATCACGTAGCATGTTAGCAGTGTTTGTATGAGGCTCCAGTCAGTGCCTCCCATCTGGAATACCTGCATGCTGTTCATCTTATTGTCGTATCCATGGTCCCCCGAGAAGCCGCAGTGCCGCCTCCCCTCAGGAACTTTCCTGCAAGGATTTCAGTTTTTTAATTTACATCTGATGCTGCCTCAAAGTCACAGAATTAGTCCATTAAATCCAACTGTTTTTATTAGTTTGGTTTGCAGGTGGAACACAGAAGTCTGGTTTTGGTCAGATCCTTGGACAGATTCTGACTGATATTTTAGAGGCAGAACTCACAAAGTAACGCTGCTTGTTGGAGTCATTATACGCAAGTAGGTTACAGGAGATATGCAGCAAAGGGGTCGCGGTAAGTTGGTTTGGTGTTTGTTTTAATCTAAATCTGTTTGAGCCTGGAGGACATTCTTCACAAAGACTTCCAGGCGTTAGGCGAAACACTGGAATTCAGCCAGAAGCAGGTGGAAACTCTGGCTGTGGAGAACGCCAGCCTCAGAGAGTCGGTAAAATTCCTTACTGAGGGGTTGACCCGACTCTGAGGAAGATAAAGAAGATGAAGGAAACGGTGATCAATCTGCAGGCGCGGAGCATGAGAGAGAACCTGGTATTTGCAGGGATGCCAGAGCAGACGGAGGAGGACCCCGAGACCACGGTGAAAAACTTCATCAAAACCCACCTGAAACTCCTGGAGTCAATCGTCTGGGTGGGAACTTTAATCTTCCTGTTTTCTCACTAGATCATGTTATATCCATAAAACTGCCATAAAAGATCATTTAGTTAACAGTAAATCCACTGCCCGTCTCCACTACACTGTTCTCAGCACAGATGTGTTTTTTAAATTACTTTTTTCCTTTGGCACTGTCGCTCTTCACTGTTCTTCTCTCCGACCTTTTCACAGGTTACCAGTAATCCCACCCTCATTATATTAATGCAACTCGCAGCCCACACACACACTCGAACATCAGGCCCAGCTTGCTGAAACACATCAGCACTTTGCACGATTCACACAAACAAACACACATAATTAATGAGGGAACAGTGCATGTGCACATGCAGACATTTAATACACAGATCCATGTCGCTCACTCAGCTGGCAGATACACATGCACATGGGGAAGCAGTGGGACACACACACGCTTCAGTAATACGCATGTAGCCTCATTTCTGTAGGCGGATCATGAACACTGAGGTTTGTCACTTGGAATGTGTGTGGTGCTGGTACAAGGGAAAAGAGGTTAAAGATTTTCAGTCGGCTGCAGGAGATAAAGGCAGACATAGTCTTATTACAGGAAACTCATTTATCAAACTCAACAATAGATCTTCTCTCAACAACCCAGTTTCCACACGTGTATTCAGCTTGTTATAATTCTAGGCAGAGAGGAGCAGCAACTCTTATTAATAGAAGGTTAAATTTTGATATAGATAACACAATCATAGATCCAGAAGGCAGATTTATAATAGTTACATTATCTATTAAAAATGTTAAGTTATGTATTGCAAATATATCTGGTCCAAATGTAGATGATCCTCCTTCTTTCACTCCCGCTTCGCCTCTATGGTCACTCAGATAACACACTAATTATAGGAGGTGATTTTAACATTATACTGGAGAAAAAAAGTACCACAGGAGCTCATCGAGTCTGGAAATCCTCAGAAACTGTAAAACATGAAGGATTTTGGTCTCTGTGATGCTTGGCGCTCTCACCATCCCACACTAAGAGAATACACCTTCTTCTCTTCAGTTCACCATTCCTATTCTAGATTAGATTATTTCTTAACTAGCAGCTCGCTGATGAATGACATGTCAGAAATCAGAATCCATCCTATTAGCATTAGTGATCACGCACCAGTATCATTCACTCTGAGAAGTAAGAGCAATAAACCAGCAGCTAGAAACTGGAGATCAGGGGCAGACTAGGGCAAAAACATGGCCCGGGAATTTAGTACCCGGCTGGCCCACTGGCAGATGATGGAGGTGGATGCTGGTGATGGAGGTGAATGACGCAGGTGGATGATGGTGATGGATGATGGAAGTGGATGATGGAGGTGAATGCCGGTGATGGATGATGGAGGTGGATGCTGGTGATGGATGATGGAGGTGGATGATGGAGGCAGATGCTGGTGATGGATGATGGAGGCGGATGCTGGTGATGGATGATGGAAGTGGATGATGGAGGCGGATGCTGGTGATGGATGATGGAAGTGGATGATGGAGGTGAATGCCGGTGATGGATGATGGAGGTGGATGCTGGTGATGGATGATGGAGGTGGGTGATGGAGGCAGATGCTGGTGATGGATGATGGAGGTGGATGATGGAGGCAGATGCTGGTGATGGATGATGGAGGCGGATGATGGAGGCAGATGCTGGTGATGGATGATGGAGGTGGATGATGGAGGCAGATGCTGGTGATGGATGATGGAGGCGGATGCTGGTGATGGATGATGGAGGTGGATGACGGAGGCGGATGCTGGTGATGGATGATGGAGGTGGATGATGATGATGGATGATGGAGGCAGATGCTGGCGATGGAGGTGGATGATGGAGGCGGATGCTGGTGATGGATGATGGAGGTGGATGCTGGTGGTGGATGATGGAGGTGGATGATGGAGGCCGATGCTGGTGATGGATGATGGAGGTGGATGATGGAGGCAGATGATGGTGATGGATGATGGAGGTGGATGCTGGTGGTGGATGATGGAGGTGGATGATGGAGGCCGATGCCGGTGATGGATGATGGAGGTGGATGCTGGTGGTGGATGATGGAGGTGGATGATGGAGGCCGATGCTGGTGATGGATGATGGAGGTGGATGATGGAGGCAGATGCTGGTGATGGATGATGGAGGCCGATGCCGGTGATGGATGATGGAGGTGGATGATGGAGGCGGATGCTGGTGATGGATGATGGAGGTGGATGCTGGTGGTGGAACAAATATGTTCGCATACAGTATACATGGAAGACAGAAAAATATTAATGTAAACATTATTGTTAGATAATGACATCATTTCATTCGAGGCCTCGATTAGAATTAATTTATATTTCCAGAAAGTGAAAACAGCAGCCAACACATTGATCAAGTGGGCCAACAATGAGCAAAGAACGAAGAAAAAGAGCTGGAGGTGGAGGCCTAGTACTACCAGTAGTAGTAATAGAACTCACAGACAATAATAGACTTATTACAACTAGACAGCAGCTACAGAAAAATGAGAAACAGCTCATGATGCTCAGCTGGCGAAAAATACAGCTGGTAAAACAATTATCAGCTTTACCATCGTGCCACTGGCTCTGGGCTCTGGCCACTGCTGTGCTGTATTGTCCTCCTCATTGCTCTGATCATCTTACTGTAGATAAGAGAGCAGCATGGTGTTAGTAAGGCCCTTAAACAATAATATCAGTGACACATTACAGTAGTAGAATTTAACAGTTGTACACAATTATGGTGTTAAGTATCATATACATTTTAATTTTTCTTTTGTTTTTATCTTTAGAAGATTTTTTCTTATATGTGTATGTAAATGCCTTTACCTGGTCAGGTGTGTATAGGCGGCGCCCCTCCCTGACACTTTCACTCTGTTGGGATGGCATGATTTTGCATGCTGCACACGAGTGGACATATTTTGTAGCCAACTGTTAACAAAAAGTAAATGCATTTGCATGCAATGTTAAAATGTACTTAAATGTATTGATAATTCTCCTACATCATGTCGTTTGATATCTGTTTCAAACGGGTATTTTACTTAGAATGTTTAAATTTCATTTAAGGTAAATAGAAAAATGTCAAAAATATATTAATGAGACTCAGAAAAGCACAAGTACATGTTTTTAATACTGAATATATACAGCTTAAGTATTATGAAACCAGAAATAATAAGACTATAGACTAATATAAACTAGAGAATAATGGAATAAGAAACATACAGTAGTACACATTTCCTCTAGACTGATTTAGTCATCACGTTATATATTTTCCAACAAAACCCACACAAAAGAATAAAACTGACATTCAGTATAATGCTGCTGAATTAGCAAAGTTATGAATATAGCAGAGTAGCATTTAGCTTACTAGCTTTAAGGGACATACTAAAGAGATTTTGTTAGATCTCAGCCATGATTTTAAAAAAGGGCTAACGAGCACCGTCTGGTCCGCACACGATGATGACGTTTTACAGCCAAACTATCCTAAATGCGTTGTGCTAAAAGTTAGCAAGCTAGACAAAGACGTCATCACATTACAGCCACCTACCTGACTAGCATCTTCCTCCAGGTCATGCTGTGCACCAGGCGTTGGCGTGAGAGCTGCAGGAGCTGCTGAGGATGAGGATGATGTAGCTGCACGAAATATATTTGCCAGTTTCCGACACTTTCTGCTTTTTTGTTTTGGGGCTTTTTTTGTTTTTGGGGCTCGCTGTCGTCTGGTCCGCCTGGTGTAGTGCTCACAGCATGCTACAAACAAACAACGCTGCTGTCCACAGTGCTGAAGGAAACAGCATTTGGATCACATTTGGAGGATTTAATAAATTAAATTAAACACAAAACTGACAAATTAATGCTATTCTTTTCAAGACACATCTGGAACCTTTTTGAAAAATTAAATGTAACCTGAAATTTGTAACTATTTTTAGAGCTCACCCTCAAAGTATCAGCTGAATGTCTTTAGGGGAGCCCCTGTGTTTTCAGGGGAACCAAGCTCCCCTTAGCTCCCCTGTAATTCAAACCCTGCCCCAGGTTATCAGAACTAACAAAGCTAAATTATGTCCAGCTGCATAAAATATTAGAGGATGCTTTGTCTCCTCTTTCTTTTTTCTACTTTACTTTTTACTTCTGTTCACTATTCTCCTCCCCTCCGGTAAGGTCCAGCAAGCTTATATAATACAAAATAAATAATAATAATAATAACAATAACAATAACAATAACAATAATAATAATAATAATAATTATAATAATAATAATAACACCTCACCCCCCTTCCCATCTCCCCTGGGTAGGCTGGGTTCGTGACGTCTACCAGAGTCCTGGGAGCTTGAGGGTCTTCCAGTATCTTAGCTGTTCCTAGGACTGCTCTCTTCTTGATGGAGATGTCTGATGGTTCTCCAGTTATTTGGTGGAGTCACTTCTCCACTGTGGGAAACACGGCTCCCAGAGCTCCGATCACCACTGGTACTACTGTTGCCTTCACCTTCCAGGTTTTCTCCAGCTCTTCCTTGAGTCCTTGGCATTTCTCCAGGATCTTCTGTTCCTTTTTCCTGATATTTCTATCGTTGGGGATGTCTACATCCATCACTACGCCTTTCCTTTGCTGCTTATCCATGATCACAATGTCCGGTTGGTTGGCCTCCACCATGTTGTTGGTCTGTATCTGGAAGTCCCACAGGATCTTAGCCCTCTCATTCTCCACCACCTCGGCAGGTGTTTTCCATTGTGACCTAGGGGTCTCCAGTCCATATTCTGTACAGATGTTTCTGGACACTATGCCGGCTACTTGATTATAGCGTTCCATGTATTCTCTGCCTGCCAGTATCTTGCACCCTGCTGTGAGGTGTTGGATTGTTTCAGGGGGCTCTTTGTACAGCCTGCACCTGGGGTCCTGCCTGGTGTGGTAGACCTGGGCCTCCATTGACCTGGTATTCAAGGCTTGCTCCTGTGGTGCCATAATTAACGCCTCTTTGCTGTCCTTCAGTCCGATTTCTAAATGACCTTTTTTTATCAAAAGTCTTAGAAAAATAGTGGGCATACAACTACAGGCTCACCTCGATTTTTGTGAAGTTTTAGAAAAATTTCAGTCTGGTTTTAAGTCTCTCCACAGTACTGAAACTGCACTTTTAAGAGTTTTTAAAGACCTTATTTTAGTTACTGACTCTGGAAGTCCTGCGGTTTTGATTCTTGTAGACCTGACCGCAGCCTTTGACACGGTGGACCACCATCTGATGTTCAGATCTATATCTCCTTAAAACCACAGGGGCTTCTCTGACTAACCTTCTCAGCTGCTTATGTGATCTAAAAGCATGGATGGATTTAAACTTTCTCCACTTAAATAAGGAAAAACTGATATTGTGGTTTTTGGAAGTTCTGAGCTTCTAAATGGTACAGTTAGTGTTCTCGGTCCGCTTACTTTGTTTTGTCGAACCCATGCTAAAAATTTGGGTGTGATTATTGACTTCTCCTCCTTTAACTTCCACCAACAGGTTAATTCTGTAGTAAAAAGTGTTTTTTCCATTGGAGGCTGCTTGGAAAGTTAAAGCCCTACCTGCCCAAGCATGACCTAGAAAAAGTTATCTAACTGCTCATTATGTTCCGCTTAGATTACTGCAACTCCCTATATTACGGCATTGACCAGTCATCTCTACACCGACTGCAGCTGCTGCTCGGTTGCTTCCAGCGACAAGACAACATGATCACATCACCCTGTACTAACAGGGACAACACAGCAGCCAGACCATCATTCTGCCGCCACCGTGCTGGACAGGACAAAAAAATTCATCTAAACCTGTGGAATGTGGACTCAGATTTTAGTGTTTAAACCTGTCATGAAAAGCTCACTTAATAAAGAGGTTTACCTGAGCAGGTATTGCTTCAGCTTAACGGTACGTTCATTTTGCAGTCATCTGCATAACAATGGAAAGAGATGCCATCTTTTTCTAAGAATAGACCCTAGAGGAAATTCTTTTTTTTAAAAAAAGGCCATGTCCCTAAATTTGAGCCTTGAGGGACCCCACAGAAGAGCAGGGAAGGATTCAAACTCAGAAAGTTTTACCCTAAATGGTTTAACACTCAGACAGGAGCTATAACACTCCAGAGCAAAACGCCCAGGTAAGGTTAAAATGATTCTACTGTACTAGTTAGGTCCAGCATGGTCACCAGAGTCACATGCTGAAACAACATCCTTACAAACCGTCAATGGTGTTGACTCTGCCATAAAGAGTTTTAAATCCAGAAACACTTCCGGGTATATATATATATATATATATATATATATATATATATATATATATATATATATATATATAAATACCATATGTATATCGTCACACGCTAATATTTGGGTGAACCTCCTGCAGGTTTGATTCCAGCAGCTTCTCTGAGTCATGGTTTCAATAAGCTTCTGCAATATCACAACATTTATTTCAGACTGGATAACATGAGACAAACCTTCATTTAATTTAAATAAAAAAAAAAAAAAAAAAAAAAAAAAAGGAAAAATGTAAAAAGCAAACTTGAGTTTTATGTTTAAGAAAACAGAAATACTTTTAGTAAGAAGCTGCTGAACACGACTTCTTGCCCTGCGTCTCGGTGGGTGGGTGGGGGCGAGCGTGTGCAGCGGGTGAAGCCACAGGCATGTTGAAAATGGAAATAAGAAGCTCACAGTGTTTCATGACGTGTGAACATTTGGTTGGTTTGGGATTTACACACATTAACCTACCTGGCTGTGTGTGTGCTCACAGCTCTGGAGCCGGTGATTAACTCAACTCAAAGCCGTCTTTCATTCAGCAGAGAGACTTTAACTCCACCAGTTTAAACCATTAACACACACCACTGCTCCATGAAGGGCGCTTGTTTCCAACACCAACACTCAGGATGACTTCATGCTTTGGTTTTTTACAGCCCAAAATCAAATGCCTCGCACGTGACTCCTCCAGCTGCTCTCTGAAATGTGTGTGTTCACTTTCACATGTATGTGTTTCAGGCTGTTCGGCAGCACGTGTTAATGTTCACGTCAACATGAAATGTGTTCCTCATAGGGAAGACGGGGGAGGGCCACAAGCGCCACATCAACACCGGCTGAACAGTCAGACTCAAACTACACCTGAAACACAGATGGAACTACAGCTCCCATCATGCTTTGAGGGATGAAACTGCTCTGATTCAATAGTGTGACTTTAGCAGTATAACAACATTAAAATGGCTCAATGTCCACCTCATCGGCTCCACCTGCTCCACTTCCTGTTAACAGCCCATTGGTAAGTCATACCAGTACATACCAAAACGATGAGCATGCGCAAAGGAAGGAGGTGAACACGCTGAGAGGGGATGACAAATCATGATAAAATGTGGTTAAATCAAACAACTAAAGCTGCTTTGGAAATATTAAGTCTGTGAGTTTAAAGTAAGAGTGGTCTTCTGCATACTTTGACTTTCTGATTTTTGTATTATGCCATTAAACAAATCAAAAACAAAGAATCCGACCAAAAAAAGCCCAATCAGAGCAGAGTACAGCTGATGATCAGCGGGTGCTTACAGCGGACATGGCAGGTAAAGAAGACCAACGACATCATCTACCCACCTCAATTCGTTCTATAATTAGAGAAGAACTAAGAGAAGTAATAGACACTCTGCAGCCACAACTAAATGCCTTAAAGCAGGATTTGTCTGCGTGCAGCGCTAAAACTGGAGCTGTTGAAGATGCATTAGGAGAAATCGAATGACAACATTGGAGGAAGCAAATAAACTGCTCTGCAAAGAGAATGATGAATTAAAGGATAAAGTAGAGTGCCTTGAAAGTTATTCCAGGATGGGAGTCTAAGGACTGCCTAAAGATGTGGAGAAGGGGCAACGTCTCAAAACATGGCCTCGCTTCTGAGTGAGATGTTTAAAGACAAATTTGAACTTGGACCCGAGGTTGACGTTGCACACAGAGTTGGACCAGTGAGCGCCATAAGATGAAGGAGGAGACCGTAGAGATTCTGAGGAAAGAACAAACTTTTGAGGCTCGTGGGGTGAAGCTGCATATCACAGCGGATCTGATGGGGACGACGGCAAAAAGAGGGCAAGCTTCCATCATGTGAGAGAAAAGCTGTGGAGAGCAGGGATCATCCACCCTGCAACACTGATAATAACATTCAACGAAGAATCCAAAAGATTCACTGTTCATTTCCAAGCAGAGGACTACTGGAGGACAGCGGTAGGACTGTAAGGTCAATGAGAGTCTGAAACGAATAATGTATAATGGAGACTCATTTAAATGAAGTCTTAAAGAAGATAAATGATGTATAATTATTTTGTTTTGTACAGTCATTTACAACGGCCACTGGAATTTAGATTTTGTTGATGATAGACGGCGTAGTGAAGTTAGGATTATTAATGTGTAGCCCAGCATTGGTGCGTGTTCAGGTATGAGTGTAGGAGTCTGTCTGGGTGGATGAACTGTGACGCTGCATGTTTGTGGGTTAAATGTTGGTGTGAATGGATGAGAAAGTGTCTGTGGATGTGTGGTGTGATATATTGTGTTTGTATGTCAGATTATGAAACGGCGTTGGCTGATTGGTTAAAGAAAGATGTTTGGAATATGATGCATACTCTCACGTTACAGAGAAGAGGACAAAGGATAGGTCATTTAAATATATGTAGTTTAAGAAATAAAGTACAGAAGATTTCCAGCTAGACCAATCACTGCCTCTTCGGAATGGAGCAATCAGCCCGCATATAAAAACACGACTTAAAAGCATTCTAAAATCATGTTGTAAAATCTCACACGTCTGGCTGGGAATGTCATTACACCCGAAGTGGTTGACCACATTCCAGACGTGGGAGTATTCCTCCAGTAGGTTGTAAACCAGAATCAGGAGGTCGGGGACTTTAGCGCCTGGAACACACCGAGTTACAGCGTACCTGTTTCTGATGTTCCACACCACCGAATCTCTGATGATCAGCATTGCTGGAAAGGGCTCGGCTGGTGAAGAGCACCTCTTTGGTTCTGGCGATGGATGGATCTGGAGCAAACATTCGGCGCGACGACCTGCTTTCTGGCAGCATTTGGTGCTGGTGTGTAGTTCACAGGACTCCGGAGAAGAAGCCGCAGGGCAGACCCCAGTGGTCCCTGGTTGTACTTGTTAGCCCTGACCCGGTTTCACAGCTCAGGCTGTAGCAGAGTGAAGCTAGCCGGGACTTTGGGTTTAGCTCCAAGGTGGTGCCAGTCGTCATCGCTAGGATCCTGTGAAACTCCAGCAGTGGAATTAGCAGATGGAGCAGGGCCAGACAGCGCCTACGCAGCGGCAGCTACAGGTGGAGCAGGGCCAGACAGCGCCCACGCAGCGGCAGCTACAGGTGGAGCAGGGCCAGACAGCGCCCACGCAGCGGCAGCTACAGGTGGAGCAGGGCCAGACAGCGCCCACGCAGCGGCAGCTACAGGTGGAGCAGGGCCAGACAGCGCCTAGTCAGCCAGAGCGCCATCGGCGGAGGACACACTGGAGTGCATCAGCGGAGAAGAATCACCGGCCCGAGGTGAAGGAGTATCCGTGGAGTAGAGTAGTGTATCGGCTAGCGGGGCGCTAGTGGTTGGAACTCAAGTTTGGCCAAGAATGACCGATTCCAAGCAAAGCTTGGCCTCCTGGATCTTGTACAGGCTGGATACCCTCTGTTCAAGTTCGGCAATCTTTTTATTGAGGATGCCACAGCTCTCACAACCCGGACAGAGAGGTAACTGGAGCCTTAGTTTGGAGTCTGACCAATTAAAAAAAAAAAGACCTTTCTGTTAAAATGTTTAAGATATTAGCCTACAGGCTTAAAATAAAACTTTAAAATAAGGTCAGATTTAGCAGAGCCTCTCACAAGCCAAACAAAACGTCAAACACTGAAACGCCACACATGCGCAATTCAGATTCAGATCCAGCAAGCAGCAGTTGTCTGGACCAGGATGCAGCAGAAGACACACCGGGTGCCTCCTGCCAGCTAAGAACAGGAAACTGAGGCTACAATTCACACACACTCACCAACACTGGACAATAGAAGATGGAGAAACGTTGCTGGTCTGATGAGTCTCCGTTTCAGCTCCACATTCAGATGCTCGGCTCAGAATCTGCTGGAAACATCATGAAAACATGGATCCATCCTGCCTTGGATCAACACTTCAGGCTGCTGCTGGTGTAATGGTGGGGGGAGATTTTCTTGGTCCACTTTGGGCCCCTTAGTACCAACGTGGCCTGGTTTAACCAGCACAGCCTACCTGAGTATTGTTGCTGACCATGTTCATCCCTTTATGACCACAGTGGAGCATCTTCTGATGCTACTTCCAGCAGGATAATGCACCATGTCACAAAGCTCAGATCATCTCCACCTGCTTTCTAGAACATGACGATGAGTTCACTGGACTCCAACGGCCTCCACAGCCACCAGATCTCAGTCCAGTAGAGTAGCTTTGGGATGTGGTGGAACGGGAGATTCTCATCATGGATGCAGCCGACAAACCTGCAGCAACTGTGTGATGCTGTCATGTTAATATGGAGAAAACCTCTGAGGAAGGTTTCCATCACCTGCTTCATCTATCACACCAGGATTAAAAAGGTCCGACCCGGTACTAGAAGGTGGTCCTGATGAAGAGGACGACCCGGTACTAGAAGGCGGACCTGATGAAGAGGACGACCCGGTACTAGAAGGCGGTCCTGATGAAGAGGACGACCCGGTACTAGAAGGCGGTCCTGATGAAGAGGACGACCCGGTACTAGAAGGCGGTCCTGATGAAGAGGACGACCCGGTACTAGAAGGCGGTCCTGATGAAGAGGACGACCCGGTACTAGAAGGCGGTCCTGATGAAGAGGACGACCCGGTACTAGAAGGCGGACCTGATGAAGAGGACGACCCGGTACTAGAAGGCGGACCTGATGAAGAGGACGACCCGGTACTAGAAGGCGGTCCTGATGAAGAGGACGACCCGGTACTAGAAGGCGGACCTGATGAAGAGGACGACCCGGTACTAGAAGGCGGTCCTGATGAAGAGGACGACCCGGTACTAGAAGGCGGTCCTGATGAAGAGGACGACCCGGTACTAGAAGGCGGACCTGATGAAGAGGACGACCCGGTACTAGAAGGAGGACCTGATGAAGAGGACGACCCGGTACTAGAAGGAGGACCTGATGAGAGGACGACCCGGTACTAGAAGGAGGACCTGATGAAGAGGACGACCCGGTACTAGAAGGCGGACCTGATGAAGAGGACGACCCGGTATTAGAAGGCGGACCTGATGAAGAGGACGACCCGGTACTAGAAGGCGGTACTGATGAAGAGGACGACCCGGTACTAGAAGGCGGACCTGATGAAGAGGACGACCCGGTACTAGAAGGCGGACCTGATGAAGAGGACGACCCGGTACTAGAAGGCGGACCTGATGAAGAAGACGACCCGGTACTAGAAGGCGGACCTGATGAAGAGGACGACCCGGTATTAGAAGGCGGTCCTGATGAAGAGGACGACCCGGTACTAGAAGGCGGACCTGATGAAGAGGACGACTCGGTACTAGAAGGCGGTACTGATGAAGAGGACGACCCGGTATTAGAAGGAGGACCTGATGAAGAGGACGACCCGGTACTAGAAGGAGGACCTGATGAAGAGGACGACCCGGTACTAGAAGGCGGACCTGATGAAGAGGACGACCCGGTAATAGAAGGATGACCTGATGAAGAGGACGACCCGGTACTAGAAGGCGGACCTGATGAAGAGAACGACCCGGTACTAGAAGGAGGACCTGATGAAGAGGACGACCCGGTAATAGAAGGCGGACCTGATGAAGAGGACGACCCGGTACTAGAAGGCGGACCTGATGAAGAGAACGACCCGGTACTAGAAGGCGGACCTGATGAAGAGGACGACCCGGTACTAGAAGGCGGACCTGATGAAGAGAACGACCCGGTACTAGAAGGCGGTCCTGATGAAGAGGACGACCCGGTACTAGAAGGCGGACCTGATGAAGAGGACGACCCGGTACTAGAAGGCGGTCCTGATGAAGAGGACGACCCGGTACTAGAAGGCGGACCTGATGAAGAGGACGACCCGGTAATAGAAGGCGGACCTGATGAAGAGGACGACCCGGTACTAGAAGGCGGACCTGATGAAGAGGACGACCCGGTACTAGAAGGCGGTCCTGATGAAGAGGACGACCCGGTACTAGAAGGCGGTCCTGATGAAGAGGACGACCCGGTACTAGAAGGCGGACCTGATGAAGAGGACGACCCGGTACTAGAAGGCGGTCCTGATGAAGAGGACGACCCGGTACTAGAAGGCGGACCTGATGAAGAGGACGACCCGGTACTAGAAGGCGGACCTGATGAAGAGGACGACCCGGTACTAGAAGGCGGACCTGATGAAGAGGACGACCCGGTACTAGAAGGCGGACCTGATGAAGAGGACGACCCGGTACTAGAAGGCGGTACTGATGAAAAGGACGACCCGGTACTAGAAGGCGGACCTGATGAAGAGGACGACCCGGTACTAGAAGGCGGACCTGATGAAGAGGACGACCCGGTACTAGAAGGCGGACCTGATGAAGAAGACGACCCGGTACTAGAAGGCGGACCTGATGAAGAGGACGACCCGGTACTAGAAGGCGGTCCTGATGAAGAGGACGACCCGGTACTAGAAGGCGGACCTGATGAAGAGGACGACTCGGTACTAGAAGGCGGTACTGATGAAGAGGACGACCCGGTATTAGAAGGCGGACCTGATGAAGAGGACGACCCGGTACTAGAAGGCGGTACTGATGAAGAGGACGACCCGGTACTAGAAGGCGGACCTGATGAAGAGGACGACCCGGTAATAGAAGGCGGACCTGATGAAGAGGACGACCCGGTACTAGAAGGCGGACCTGATGAAGAGAACGACCCGGTACTAGAAGGAGGACCTGATGAAGAGGACGACCCGGTAATAGAAGGTGGTCCTGATGAAGAGGACGACCCGGTACTAGAAGGCGGACCTGATGAAGAGAACGACCCGGTACTAGAAGGCGGTCCTGATGAAGAGGACGACCCGGTACTAGAAGGCGGACCTGATGAAGAGGACGACCCGGTACTAGAAGGCGGTCCTGATGAAGAGGACGACCCGGTACTAGAAGGAGGACCTGATGAAGAGGACGACCCGGTACTAGAGGGCGGTCCTGATGAAGAGGACGACCCGGTACTAGAAGGAGGACCTGATGAAGAGGACGACCCGGTAATAGAAGGCGGACCTGATGAAGAGGACGACCCGGTACTAGAAGGCGGACCTGATGAAGAGAACGACCCGGTACTAGAAGGCGGTCCTGATGAAGAGGACGACCCGGTACTAGAAGGCGGACCTGATGAAGAGGACGACCCGGTACTAGAAGGCGGACCTGATGAAGAGGACGACCCGGTACTAGAAGGCGGACCTGATGAAGAGGACGACCCGGTACTAGAAGGCGGTCTTGGTAACGTTGACAATGAGTTGAAGCTATTTTTTATATTTTATCAAATATTCACAACATGAAATCTGTATTTGTCAGATTTCCATCAGAGATCAGTAAAGAGTTTTAAGGAGCAGCTTCCCTACAGGATTATGGATGCAGGACCATTGATTTACATTAGACTGGTTCATTTCTGTTGGTTCACATCCAGGTAGAATACACCTCTATTCATTTCTTAACCAGGTGTGTGCGCCTCGTGCAGTGACGTACCTGGCAACATGCCACTTCCTGTCCACCAGCAGGTGAATCTCTTCAATACGCCGATTGTTGGCATAGTGCAGTCTCTTTGGCAGGTGCTGCTTCAGATAAGGTTTGAAGTGCTGCTCCGCTTTCTTACACTGGAAGAGAAATAACAAACATCTTGTATGAAGCATCAAGAAAACAGACGGTTTTCTCCCTTCAAGCTCTAATATTCTGTAGGAGAATCTGGTACTTACTGTTAGATTAGCTGCAACAATCTTTGGGTCATCTGAAGAAAGAACAGAGGTCACAAAGTAAACTGATCATCCTGACTCACTTTATTCTAGAAAACCAATGAAATGTCTAAAAACAGCAACACCCACACACAACTTCAGGTCTGAGGGAAGCTGATGCTGCATCAGTCTGAGGGGTTTCAGTTAAACCAGACAAAACGGAACATGGAGCACTGATCTGATGATTGATCCAGATCTTCAGTGATCAGATGCCACTCTGTATTCTAACCTGGAGATGAAGCAGACCTCCTCTCTACCTTCAGATCATCTTCAAACTTCACTTCCTGGTAAATCTTATAGCAGGTCTGGCTCGGTGACCCTGATCCATCCTTTAGTCCTGCTGCTATAGGCCGAGGCTGCTGGGGGACGTCCCATGATGCACTGGGCTCTCTGCTGGGGGATGTCCCATGATGCACTGGGCTCCTCTCTGCTCTCTTTACTCTTTATGTAGAAACATCTGACGTTGTTGTTCATTTGTGTTTCTCTTCTTCTTTCTCAGCAGGAATCCCTGGATCAGAGTTCTGAGTTCTGATTGTTGACCCTCTTTCCTGTTCTCTCCACCCCCAACCCGTCCAAGAAGATGGCTGGTTCTGGTCCTGATGGAGGTTTTCCTTCCTGGTTCTGGTCCTGATGGAGGTTTTCCTTCCTGGTTCTGGTCCTGATGGAGGTTTTCCCCCTGGTTCCGGTTCTGATGGAGATTTTCCCCCTGGTTCTGGTTCTGATGGAGGTTTTCCTCTCCATGTCTCCTCAGGATGGTGGACTGAATCAAAGAGAAGATTTGATCTTTTACTAGTTCTTATTATGAACTGAACTGATGTGGATCAGAGTAAAATTGATCAGACTGGATCTTAACTGGACTACAGTGAACTGGCCTTGAGATGAGCTTGTCATCAGTTGGCTTCATCCCTCCTCCTGGAATGATGATGAGGACTCACAGTTCATCAAAGGTAAACATTAGTTTCACCAAGATCCACTAAATTTACTCTGTGAGCTGCTTTTAGTAGATTTCTTAGCCAACTAATATTCTGTTAATAAAAACTCAGTTATCCCAGTTATCAGTGAATGCTGCATAACAACTGCAGAAATATGAGGAAGTCAGAGACTGGCTGCAGGTCATGTGACTGTTGCACAAAGAAAAACACATGATGCAAAGGAAGCTGCTTCATGTTGAAGTCCACATTATGCCAGTAGTGTGTGAGAGAGATTAACATCATTAGCTGGTGTTTATAGACTCACACATGCAGTCAAATTAACAGAAACAGAGAAAATTTTCTCTGGATTCATGGCTCTTATAGCTGAAATGATGAAAACAAAACAACAATAAACGCAGTATCTCACATTTTGGGTTGTTGGGGTATCTGGAGCGGATCCTGCCAAGGGACCCGGGAACAAGGACGATATCATCCACACTGGTCAGATAGTTACTGAGGAACTCGGTACGATCACAGTGGGCCTCCTCCATACCTACGAACACAAAGGAGGATGAGAGGTGTCAAATTTCAACATCCATGTCCATCTTCAACCAGACATGCTACCAGAGATGGAGGTTTTAGATATTTATCTCTCCTACACACCACATTTAAATTAAATGACTCTCCCCAACAGTCTGTTGTCCAGTTCTTTCACGTCGACCCATTAGTCTGATTCAGGTGTGCTGCAGCAGAAAAAATCTGAATCCTGGAAGACTGAGGACCGACTTTGTACGCCCCTGTGATCTACTCAAAGATGACGTGTAGTTTCCCAAGGCTCCATGTTGGGCCTCCTATTGTCCAACATTCTACTATTCTAGAGTCATTTATCAGACGCTTTTATCCAAAGCGACTTACATTTGAGAGGAAGAACAACACAAGCATGAATTCAAACAAGATGGACGTCATCATTAAGTGCTAGTCAGACTGCTGGAGTCCAGGTGGACCAGGTGCTGTTATGTAGTGCAGTGCTTACCTTTTTTTTTTTTTTCAGTTTTTTGTAAGTCATTTTGTTTAATACAACATCACGATTTCATTAAATAACATCATCTTGGGTATAAGTGCAGCAGCTTCTTCAGTACCTGGTTGAGCCAAAGAGCTGGACAAATCTTTCTACCTCATTCTGAGTAGAAGAGTTAAGCTAAATGTGGAAATGCTCCTTAAACAACTGAGTCTTTAGCTTGCTCTTAAAAGTGGATAAGGACTCTGTGGATCGGACGGAGTTTGGTAGATGGTTCCACCACCGGGGAACAACAGAGGAGAAGAGTCTAGCTACTGATGTGGCGCCACCTTGTGGTGGGAGCACTAGGCGTTTTTCACTGGCAGAGCGTAACTGTGGAGAGGGAGTGTTTAACGCGTTTAATTGCTGTTTGCATTCACAACAATGCAGAATGTTTGTCAGTGCAAAGTTTCCGGTTTACCGATTAAACTGAGACACACGGTTAAACCAGTGTTGCTATCTTAACTACTTTGAAGCTATTTTTAGCGAGTTTTCAGACCCGTCTAGTGACTCTGTTTCAAAGCAACTAGTGACATATCTAGAAACTTTTTCTGGTGTTATTGGAGGCTTTTGGAAACTGAGGTGAAAGCATGTTTACATCTTCTCAATGAGCAACTCTTCCAGCTGGAGTCAGAGCAGGACGTTCCCTCTGCTCCAGGACCAGCCTGGAAGTGGTTGCTGCTGATCCCGTCCTGGCTTACCGTCACATATTAATGCCTGTTAATGAAGCGTGTGGAGGAAAACATGTAGATTCTTAACCTGAGAACAGCTGGAGCTGCTGGTTATAGGACTTAAAATGACTCTTTAACTTTAGGTCGGTTCATTCATTTTCTATTTGTTTTTCTACTGTTTGGAATTGAAATGCAATTAAATGCATTTTCCTAGACATTACTAGAGCTGGAGTTTACAATATTAATGTCTGTGTCCATTATTTCGATTAGTCGTCCGCGAAAATACATTTAAATTAAAAATATGTTGCTTTTTGGGGCAAATATTGTTATGTGATAAAAATGCGATTAATCAAGATTAATCAAGTGGGCTGTGTGTGGCGTGACTGTGTGGTGGTGAGTGTTTGTGGGTACGGCACAGGGGAGGGTGTGAGTGTGGGGTTATATGGGGTGCAGATTGAAGTAGGTGGGGAGTGGGGGGAGGGGGCCGATAGCACCCTGGTTCCCGGGGTGTGCGGCTGGAACATTGGGGTGTGTGCTGGCCTACGCAGGGTGGTTGTCTGGGGGGGCCTGGTTCTCCTAGTCATGGTGCGGGCCTTCTGCCTTTGGGGGTGGGGGGGCGCTTCTGGGCTCCTGGGGCCCTGGGCCCTTTGCTCGGGCTGCCCTGGGTGGCAGGTCCCTGGTGGGGCCGGCGGCTGCCGATCTTGGCCCACTGGGACCTGTGCCCCAAGACCATGGGGGGCTCTTGCTGGGGCTCTCCTCTGCCGCCCTTCGGGTGGGGCTGGAGTCGTCTTCGTGGTGGGGTAGCTTGGGTTGGTGCTCCGGGTCTGCTGCTGAGGGCCCGGGTCTCTGGGCTGCCCTGGTCTGCCTCTGACCTCCGTGGAGGCGTGGTCGCATTTGCACGATCTCACTCACCACTCTTCATCACTGATCACTCCTCTTCCTCATGCTCTGCATGCTGACAGTCACTGAGTTGTCCAGTGGGTTTTTATACTAAGAGATAATTTCTCTTTTTTTTTCCTGTGAGTTTGTATCTGGTTATTGTTGTGCTACTTTCATGACTTTTTGATTTGGTTATTATTTAAAAACTCTTAATGACTAGCAGCTCTGTTTTTTCTGTGTGTGTGTTTCTGCTTTTGTAAAAGTTGTAGGAAATGTTCTGGTGTGTTCATGTACAGGTGTAACAGTTTGTTGTCTGGTGATGGTGTGGGTTGAAGGGTTGTTTCCTTCTGTCTGTGATCTTTTTGTCTCCTCTCTTCTTTTGCTCTTTTTGCTATTTTCCATCTTTTTCTGTCCCCTCCGGTCAGGTCCAGCAAGATTACATAGATTCCATGATTCAAAGTAAATAAATTAATCACATTATCAAGAGGAGCCTTACCCATAGGCCTTCCCTTGGCAGAGCAAATTTGTTCAGCACGATACAGCAACCAGATTATCATTTTGCTGCTATGATGCTGGACGTAAAAAAAAAAAAAAAAAAAAGAAAAAAAAGATCAATAATCCACAAATATGTAAATTAATGATCTTTAAACTTACTATTTTTGGACACACAAAACTGAATTGTATAAAAAAAGTCTTCTGATGGGGTAGCATAGATGAACAAATATTCCTATAAATTCCGCCAGTGGTATTTAGTGTTGTCAAAAAAATAGATTTTTTTGATACTAATTGATTCTAAAATTTATTATCTAGTTAGATATTAATTAGCACGGGTATCGATACTTAAATGCCACTTTGGCGTATGCTGGTTTTTGGGGAAAAAAAACAAAAACAAACTGCCGTCTGTATCCATTTTATACAGGCACTGCAGTGGGCGGCCCCGCCCTACAGCTTCTCCCTGGAGGACCCATTGTTTGCAGTGTTCATAGATATCTATACAAAGGCTAGATGTCTCATCCCTGCTGCTGCACTCATAACATTGTTTTAATGGTGCATTAACATTATAAATAACCAGACCTGGCTCAATTTTATAGCGATTTTCAAAAGATTTGGTTCATTATTAACGCCAGAGGTGAAGCTATGACAACGCATTCTTATACCTAAAGATTCTAGAGCAGATCTTTAACCATGGACTTTCATATGATAATAAACTGATAGGTGCAGTGAATATACACACGCAAAAGGTATGTTAAATCAATATTTAGGCTACTCAGCATACATACATACGTTTCCCGTTTTCCCAGATTTTGTGTGCATGCCAGAGTCAGAGTTTCCGTGGAGGTAGGAACATTCTCCCGCCATGTTTGGTTTTTATAAATCTCAAAAGCTGACAATGTTTGGCGTACACCGGTTTTTGTACCTATGCCAGTTTTAGAAATGAGGCCCCTGGAAAGTCTTGGAAAACCTGGAGTCTGATACAGACATTAGTTCTGATAAATTTTTTTCCCTGTGATTTTTTATGATAGAAGTTTATCTTTTCTTTCTGAATATATTCAGAATCTCTTCAAGCTTCAGCCTGAAAGAAATCTCTCTCTGCCGGGTGTGATCAGCTGACTTTTGTTGGAAGGCTCTGTGTATGATCAGCTGATCAGTCAGGATCCTGATTGCAAGATGTGATTAGCTGATAGCAGGGTGGCTGTATGTTAGCATGTGCCTGTGGTGGCTTCATTGTTCTACGCCAATCTAACCTGTGTTTGTGCAGGTGTGTGCATGTCTGTACCGTGATCTCCCACCAGTATGATGTTGACGCATCGATGCAGCTTCATCTGCTTCAGTCCGTCCATCAGCTGGCCGACGATTCTGTCAATCACCCTCAGAGGGTTGTTTAGCTGGACACACAAAGGAAGTCCTCAACCTCAGAATACACACAGATACTTTAAACACATATGCCATCATAAAGCATGACTCACGTCTGCGCTCATGGGACCCATTTTGTGTCCGTACGTGTCTGGTTGTTCAGAGTGCATGGCGTACACGTAGGGTCTGAAAGAAAATACAGGTAAGCTGGAGATATATGGTACGGAGAACGTCCAGCAGCAGCATGAAGGATTGACCAGTATCTCTTTATACAGCTACTAAAGCTTAGCTTTAGTACCTGAAGCGTCTGACAACCCAGAGCCTTCCAACAAATGTTTTTAACTTAACCACATACAAATACACTCTAGTAAGAGGCTAACCAGCTATGCTAGTTTAATGAGCTTTTTCACATCATTTTATTACAGGTGAATACTAGCTTGACTGTAGTCACTGCAGAGAGGATTTCATGTGTAGAGATTGTTTTTATCATTTAACTGACAGCACAGTGAAGTAAAGTCCTAGTAGCAGTGGTTGGTCGTAGCAGGTTGTAGTAGTAGTGGAGATCATTTGCTTGTATTAAGTCATGTAACTTTTGCAGGTTTGTGTACTTCTAGTGAACAAAGTGGTGGTCAAACAAAGTCAGCTCTGAAGCAGCTAAAAGAAAATTAAAAGTTGAGTAAACTTCAAAGGCAACCAGTTGACAAAATTCAACCTTTCACACACCTTTGTTCAGTTTACTCAAAAAAGCTTTGCAGCTGGTTCTCTGATTAAAGTAGCATAGCATAGCTGGTTAGCTTCTTACTGACACGTATTTTTACGTGGTTAAGTTGCCTTTAACTCAGTTACTGAAGAAAAAAAACTATTTTTGTTGGAAGGTTCTGGGTTTTCTTGCTCCTTTTAGATGCTTCAAGCACCAAAACAAAGCTTCTAAATGCCCATTAGCAACCTTATGGTTTCTTCGACAGCATAAATCGTTAAAGCTTGCTTGCTTCTCTTGCTACAGCTACAGCTTGGCGCATGTTAAGAAAACGTGGGGGGCGGTCAAATACGACCTCGATGCTCACGCCGAATAACCCTGAGTTTATACCAGGTATGAAAGATAAGAGATTTCAAAACTGGGCACACAAAGGTTTGTGTATATTACAGGACTTTTTTAAGGGAACTACGTTTATGTCATTTAACCAGTTAGCTGAGAAATATGACATTCCGAAGAATGATTTCTATCAGTATCTACAGGTGAGGGACTTCGCTCGGAGAGACAATGCTAATTTGATACTCCAGGACATATCGGACACAGAGAGACAAATTTTCTCAACTAAATCAAATAGTTCTATTAGAACATTCTATAACATTACACAGGGGCGCTGTGGGAGAAGGAACTCAACTGTGTCATCACTGACAATGATTGGAATGACATTTGGAAGAATGCTAAAACACTGTGTGTTTGTAATAGAGTTAAAGCAACTCAGCTCATAATCCTCCATAGGGCCCACATTTCCCCTTATCTGCGCCATAAATTTAAGCCTGATTCCTCGCCATTGTGCCTGAAGTGTAAGGCTGAGATAGGTACCCTCACGCACTGCTTCTGGTCCTGGAGTGAAAAAGTTCTGGCAGGTTGTCGGACAGGAAATAGATAAGATATTCTCTGATAACTTAAACTGTAACCCTCTGTTCCTGTTGCTTGGACTGACTAATCCGGTTATCACCAACAAATACCATAAGAAACTGTATCAAATGCTCACTTTTTGTGCCAGAAAATGTTTACTGGACTCCAGACCGGATTCCCACTATGACACAGTGGTACAGGACTATTCTCAGCTATGTTTCCCTTGATTGTCTGACTTGTCAACTACATTACAAGGATGTGGTCTTTGAAAAAACCTGGAAACTTTTCCTGTCTCATATGGGACTGGAAATTGTTAAAAGGGCATTTGTATCTTGATGTCTTGAAATGATAGATTGTTTGCTTGGGCCGTCATTTGTTTGTATTTATATTTTACTGTTCTTAAATGTGTGTAAAAAACAAAAAAGCCAATAAACATATTTGAAAGAAAAAAAAAAAAAAAAAAAAAGACCAAGCAGTGGATGTTAACACCGACCGGTAACCCCGTCAGAGAGAAAAAAAAAAAAAAAAAAAAAACGGTCTGAGTACACACGTCATTAACCCCTTAAAAATCCACCAATATCAAATATTACAGAATTTTAGTGTCACCATTTAACAAACATGTTTTTAATGTACTTGGTTTTGTAACATTTGTACTAAAGTGTAGTTAAAAAAAAGTCATCGTTCTTTAACAAAACTTTATTGAAACTTAAAACGTACTCTTCTAATCTCGGTTGCTGATTCGTCACTGTCTTGTGCGCAATGAATTCTGGGAGAAAAGAGGCCGCAAAAGATGCATCACCAGCAGCCTTCGTTTGAGGCCAAACAAAGTGCAGATTTGAAGGGTGGATTCAGAGGCTCCTCCAAATTCTGTGAAATGTGACAGTGCTTCGCGCACCGCAATGACGTATGAAGCCAACGAATCCGCACTTCGAAGTGCTCAGACCCTGAATTGGTACCCACGTTGGTATAGATTCTTTAAGGGAGTCCAGTCTATGTCATCTACATCAGAGAAATTAAATTTTCCAAAAACACATTCAGCACACCCCTCCCGTGGGCTCACTGCCTGCAGGAGGGGCCATAGGGGTCGGGTACAGTGTGAGCTGGGCGGCTGCCAGAGGCGGGGACCCTGGCGGTCTGATCCTCGGCTGCAGAAGCTAGCTTCAGGGACGTACAATGTCACCTCTCTGGCGGGAAAGGAGCCTGAGCTGGTGCGCGAGGTTGAACGGTTCAGTTGGACTCATCTCGACGCATGGCTTGGGCTCTAGAGCCATTGTCCGAGACCATGGTCCTCAGCCGGAAAAGGGTGGAGTGTTCTCTCCGGGTCTGCAATAGGGTCCTGCCCCAAGTGGAGGAGTTCACGTATCTCGGGGTCTTGTTCACGAGTGAGGGAAGGATGGAGAGGGAGATGAACAGGTGGATCGGTGTGGCGTCTGCAGTGATGCAGACTCTGCATCGGTCTGTCGTGGTGAAGAAGGAGCTGAGCCAAAAGGCAAAGCTCTCGATTAACTGGTCGATCTACGTTCCTACCCTCAGCTATGGCCACGAGCTGTGGGTAGTGACCGAAAGAACAAGATCGCAAGTACAAGCGGCCGGAATGAGTTTCCTCCGCAGGGTGGCCAGGCTCTCCCTTAGCGATAGGGTGAGAAGCTCGGTGATCCGGGAGGGGCTCAGAGTAGAGTCGCTGCTCCTCCACATCGAGAGGAGCCAGATGAGGTGGCTCGGGCATCTGGTTAGGATGCCTCCTGGACGCCTCCCTGGTGAGGTGTTCCGGGCACGTCCCACCGGAAAGAGGCCATGGGGAAGACCTAAGACACGCTGGATGGACTACATCTCTCGACTGGCCTGGGAACGCCTCGGGATCCCTCCGGATGAGCTGGTGAATGTAGCCGGGGAGAGAGAAGTCTGGGTTTCCCTGCTTAGGCAGCTGCCCTGGCAATCCGACTACACTCTTGACCACCACTTCCTGTTACAGAGAACTGAGGAGGATGTGATGTCATGTGAATACTAGCAATAGTAACAGATTTGTTACAGTAGCAGTGGCAGAAGTAACTAAAGTACTGGTAGTAGTAATTTCAGGAGTAAGTAATAATCAAAGTTACTTAATTAAAAAAGTAAATCAGTTACTTCGCTCATTACACCAAAAACGAACGTGTTACTGTTCAAAGATACTTTTTTAGGTACTTTCGTAATGAAATTAAATTAAATGAAATGAACAATGAAAAATACTTATTAATCTCAAACAGAATTTTTTCTAGTAGGTTTTTTTCAAATAAAAATAATAATTAGAAAATGATAATGTCTTTTTCTTCTTGTAAAAGAACATTCTTAAAAATTCACCCATTAATATCCTTATAATTTAATTACAGTGTTACATGAAAATGAAAACAAACTCAAACACAAAGTAATTTTAAACACTAATTTATGTACGTCAGGCCAGCAGAACATTTGAAAAAAAATCTAAAATAAATAATAATAAAAATAATAGATAAGGACATGACAGTTCGGATGTCCGCAGTAACCAAGGAAATGAGGTTGTGGACACTAGGGATGGGAGGTGATAGGGTCTAATTAATATCAGTGCTATTATCAATTCTGCCTATCACTCTAGTTATTTATCCATTTCCTGATCAATTCCTGGACCAATTTTCTAAAAAAAAAAACATATCTACAAAACAGATTTACGATGTCAAAAACTGGTCTGACTATTTAATATCTAAACAGAGTAAACTTTGAGTTTAGAATCTTTGTCAACTCCACAAAAACTATGTCAAGAAAATGATTCAGATCAATAACATCTTCCAACAGATCTGGATGCCAAAACTACAAATCTAGTCTAAAAAGGGTAAATAATACATCACCTAATATAAAAACTCTGTAGATGTTTACATGAAGTCAGCCAAGAGTGCAGTAAAATAAACCTGACTGCTGTATAGTGACACTTATTAATGCAAAGCTGCCAGAAACAGGTTGATCAAGTGACTAAATGAGCAAAGCAGAATTCCAACATCTGGCTCCTGAACGCTTCTCATAACAGTTTTTCCCTTCAGTTATATCAGGGCAGCGCCCCAGCTGCCTTTAGGTCTTTCCTTTAGCACAGGTTGACTTTATCATTTTATTAAACAACTGAACAGCGTGATGTAATTTGTCTTATTTACATGACTGCACATCATTTCTGCTTTTATTTACAATGTGCCCAACTACAGCCTACTAAAGTCTCCATGAAGCACATATACACCTACAGGTGAGCTAATTGCTAACGAGCTGCTAACCGCCTCCACACAGATGCAGCAGGAATATTTTCACCAGTAGGAGTAAAACTCACAGAAAGCAGGAAATTATTCCAATAATGTGACAACTGGATTAAAAATAAAAGAAGCTGCACATCAGGCAGAGAGTAGTCTACTCCACTCACGTAGTGGAGCAGAGTAGTGATTAGGCTGCATAATCCTCCGCGCAAGGATATAGGTCTGTCCTATGATTTGTTACTATTATTGATCTTTCCAATACAGACACTATAACTTCAGCCATTGTCATGACATAATCTGGATCACCTAGCCATGATCTGGATCACCTAGCCATGATCTGAATCACCTAGCCATAGTCTGGATCCCGTAGCCATGATCTGCATCACGTAGTCATGATCTGGATCAGTTATCCATGATCTGAATCACCTAGCCATGATCTGGATCACCTAGCCATGATCTGGATCCCGTAGCCATGATCTGGATCACCTAGCCATGATCTGGATCCCGTAGCTATAATCTGGATCATTTATCCATGATCTGGATCACCTAGCCATGATCTGGATCACGTAGCCATGATGTGAATAATTTATCCATGATCTGGATCACTTAGTCATGATCTGGATCACCTAGCCATGATCTGGATCCCGTAGCCATGATCTGGATCACTTATCCATGATCTGGATCACCTAGCCATGATCTGGATCCCGTAGCTATGATCTGGAAAACCTAGCCATGATCTGGATCACCTAGCCATGATCTGAATCACCTAGCCATGATCTGGATCACCTAGCCATGATCTGGATCACCTAGCCATAGTCTGGATCACCTAGCCATGATCTGGATCATTTATCCATAATCTGGATCACCTAGCCATGATCTGGAACACGTAGTCATGATCTGAATAATTTATCCATGATCTGGATCATTTAGTCATGATCTGGATCACCTAGCCATGATCTGGATCCCGTAGCCATGATCTGGATCACTTATCCATGATCTGGATCACCTAGCCATGATCTCGATCCCGTAGCTATGATCTGGAAAACCTAGCCATGATCTGGATCACCTAGCTATGATTTGGATGCCGTAGCCATGATCTGGATCACCTAGCTATGATCTGGATCACCTAGCTATGATCTTGGTCACCTAGCCATTATCTGGATCACCTAGCTATGATCTGGATCGCTTAGTCATGATCTGGATCACCTAGCCATGATCTGGATTACTTAGCCATGATCTGGATCACCTAGCCATGATCTGGATCACCTAGCCATGATCTGGATCACTTAGCCATGACCTGGATCACTTAGCCATGATCTGGATCACCTAGCCATGATCTGGATTACTTAGCCATGATCTGGATCACTTAGTCATGATCTGGATCACCTAGCCATGATCTGGATAATTTATCCATGATCTGGATCACCTAGACATGATCTGGATCACCTAGCTATGATCTGGATCACTTAGCCATGATCTGGATCACCTAGCCATGATCTGGATTACTTAGCCATGACCTGGATCACTTAGTCATGACCTGAACCACCTAGCCATGATCTGGATAATTTATCCATGATCTGGATCACCTAGACATGATCTGGATCACCTAGCTATGATCTGGATCACTTAGCCATGATCTGGATCACTTAGTCATGATCTGGATCACTTAGTCATGATCTGGATCACCTAGCCATGATCTGGATCACTTAGTCATGACCTGGCTCACGTAGCCATGATCTGGATCACCTAGCCATGATCTGGATAATTTATCCATGATCTGGATCACCTTGCCATGATCTGGAGCATTTATCCATGATTTGGATCACATAGCCATGATCTGGATCACCTTGCCATGATCTGGATCACTTAGTCATGACCTGTATCACTTAGTCATGACCTGGACCACCTAGCCATGATCTGGATAATTTCTCCATGATCTAGATCACCTAGCCATGATCTGGATCATTTATCCATGATCTGGATCATTTATCTATAATCTGGATAACCTAGCCATGATCTGGATCCCTTGGCCATGATCTGGATCACCTAGCCATGATTTGGATCACCTAGCCATGATTTGGATCACCTAGCCATAATCTGGATCACGCAGCCATGATCTGGATGCAGTAGCCATGATCTGGATCACCTAGCTATGATCTGGATCACCTAGCTATGATCTTGGTCACCTAGCCATTATCTGGATCGCCTAGTCATGATCTGGATCACTTAGTCATGATCTGGATAATTTATCCATGATCTAGATCACCTAGCCATGATCTGGATCATTTATCCATGATCTGGATCACCTAGCCATGATCTGGATCGCCTAGACATGATCTGGATCACCTAGTCATGATCTGGATCACTTAGTCATGATCTGGATCACCTAGCCATGATCTGGATCACCTAGCCATGATCTGGATAATTTATCCATGACCTAGATCACCTAGCCATGATCTGGATCACTTAGCCATGATCTGAATAAATTATCCATGATCTGGATCCCGTAGCCATGATCTGGATCACTTAGTCATGACCTGGACCACCTAGCCATGATCTGGATAATTTATCCATGATCTAGATCACCTAGCCATGATCTGGATCATTTGTCCATGATCTGGATCACCTAGCCATGATCTGGATCGCCTAGTCATGATCTGGATCACCTAGTCATGATCTGGATCACCTAGTCATGATCTGGATTACTTAGTCATGATCTGGATCACCTAGCCATGATCTGGATAATTTATCCATGATCTAGATCACCTAGCCATGATCTGGATCACTTAGCCATGATCTAGATCACTTAGCCATGATCTGGATCACCTAGCCATGATCTGGATAATTGGTCCATGATCTGGATAATTTATCCATGATCTGGATCACCTTGCCATGATCTGGATCATTTACCCATGATTTGGATCACATATCCATGATCTGGATCACCTAGCCATGATCTGGATCGCCTAGACATGATCCGGATCACCTAGTCATGATTTCGATCACCTAGCCATGATCTGGATAATTTATCCATGATCTAGATCACCTAGCCATGATCTGGATCATTTATCTATGATCTGGATCACCTAGCCATGATCTGGATCACCTAGCTATGATCTGGATAATTTATCCATGATCTAGATCACCTAGCGATGATCTGGATCACTTAGTAATGATTTGGATCACCTAGCCATGATCTGGATAACTTAGTCATGTTCTGGATCACCTAGCCATGATCTGGATAATTTATCCATGATCTAGATCACCTAGCCATGATCTGGATCATTTATCTATGATCTGGATCACCTAGCTATGATCTGGATAATTTATCCATGATCTAGATCACCTAGCGATTATCTGAATCACCTAGTTATGATCTGGATCACTTAGTCATGATCTGGATCGCCTAGACATGATCTGGATTACCTAGTCATGATCTGGATCACTTAGTCATGATCTGGATCCTGTAGCCATGATCTGGATCACCTAGCCATGATCTGGAACACGTAGTCATGATCTGGATCACCTAGCCATGATCTGGATCGCCTAGACATGATCTGGATCACCTAGTCATGATCTGGATCACTTAGTCATGATCTGGATCACCTAGCCATGATCTGGATAATTTATCCATGATCTGGATAATTTATCCATGATCTGGATCACCTTGCCATGATCTGAATAATTTATCCATGATCTGGATCCTGTAGCCATGATCTGGATCACTTAGTCATGACCTGGATCACCTAGCCATGATCTGGATCGCCTAGACATGATCTGGATCACCTAGTCATGATCTGGATCACCTAGCCATGATCTGGATAATTTTTCCATGATCTAGATCACCTAGCCATGATCTGGATCATTTATCTATGATCTGGATCACCTAGCCATGATCTGGATCACCTAGCCATGATCTGGATAATTTATCCATGATCTAGATGACCTAGCAATGATCTGAATCACCTAGTTATGATCTGGATCACTTAGTAATGATTTGGATCACCTAGCCATGATCTGGATTACTTAGCCTTGATCTGGATCACCTAGCCATGATCTGGATCCCGTAGCTATAATCTGGATCATTTATCCATGATCTGGATCACCTAGCCATGATCTGGATCACGTAGCCATGATGTGAATAATTTATCCATGATCTGGTTCACTTAGTCATGATCTGGATCACCTAGCCATGATCTGGATCCCGTAGCCATGATCTGGATCACTTATCCATGATCTGGATCACCTAGCCATGATCTGGATCCCGTAGCTATGATCTGGAAAACCTAGCCATGATCTGGATCACCTAGCCATGATCTGAATCACCTAGCCATGATCTGGATCACCTAGCCATGATCTGGATCACCTAGCCATAGTCTGGATCACCTAGCCATGATCTGGATCATTTATCCATAATCTGGATCACCTAGCCATGATCTGGAACACGTAGTCATGATCTGAATAATTTATCCATGATCTGGATCACTTAGTCATGATCTGGATCACCTAGCCATGATCTGGATCCCGTAGCCATGATCTGGATCACTCATCCATGATCTGGATCACCTAGCCATGATCTCGATCCCGTAGCTATGATCTGGAAAACCTAGCCATGATCTGGATCACCTAGCTATGATTTGGATGCCGTAGCCATGATCTGGATCACCTAGCTATGATCTGGATCACCTAGCTATGATCTTGGTCACCTAGCCATTATCTGGATCACCTAGCTATGATCTGGATCGCTTAGTCATGATCTGGATCACCTAGCCATGATCTGGATTACTTAGCCATGATCTGGATCACCTAGCCATGATCTGGATCACCTAGCCATGATCTGGATCACTTAGCCATGACCTGGATCACTTAGCCATGATCTGGATCACCTAGCCATGATCTGGATTACTTAGCCATGATCTGGATCACTTAGTCATGATCTGGATCACCTAGCCATGATCTGGATAATTTATCCATGATCTGGATCACCTAGACATGATCTGGATCACCTAGCTATGATCTGGATCACTTAGCCATGATCTGGATCACCTAGCCATGATCTGGATTACTTAGCCATGACCTGGATCACTTAGTCATGACCTGAACCACCTAGCCATGATCTGGATAATTTATCCATGATCTGGATCACCTAGACATGATCTGGATCACCTAGCTATGATCTGGATCACTTAGCCATGATCTGGATCACTTAGTCATGATCTGGATCACCTAGCCATGATCTGGATCACTTAGTCATGACCTGGCTCACGTAGCCATGATCTGGATCACCTAGCCATGATCTGGATAATTTATCCATGATCTGGATCACCTTGCCATGATCTGGAGCATTTATCCATGATTTGGATCACATAGCCATGATCTGGATCACCTTGCCATGATCTGGATCACTTAGTCATGACCTGTATCACTTAGTCATGACCTGGACCACCTAGCCATGATCTGGATCATTTCTCCATGATCTAGATCACCTAGCCATGATCTGGATCATTTATCCATGATCTGGATCATTTATCTATAATCTGGATAACCTAGCCATGATCTGGATCCCTTGGCCATGATCTGGATCACCTAGCCATGATTTGGATCACCTAGCCATGATTTGGATCACCTAGCCATAATCTGGATCACGCAGCCATGATCTGGATGCAGTAGCCATGATCTGGATCACCTAGCTATGATCTGGATCACCTAGCTATGATCTTGGTCACCTAGCCATTATCTGGATCGCCTAGACGTTATCTGGATCACCTAGTCATGATCTGGATCACTTAGTCATGATCTGGATAATTTATCCATGATCTAGATCACCTAGCCATGATCTGGATGATTTATCCATGATCTGGATCACCTAGCCATGATCTGGATCGCCTAGACATGATCTGGATCACCTAGTCATGATCTGGATCACTTAGTCATGATCTGGATCACCTAGCCATGATCTGGATCACCTAGCCATGATCTGGATAATTTATCCATGATCTAGATCACCTAGCCATGATCTGGATCACTTAGCCATGATCTGAATAAATTATCCATGATCTGGATCCCGTAGCCATGATCTGGATCACTTAGTCATGATCTAGATCACCTAGCCATGATCTGGATCATTTATCCATGATCTGGATCACCTAGCCATGATCTGGATCGCCTAGACATGATCTGGATCACCTAGTCATGATCTGGATCACTTAGTCATGATCTGGATCACCTAGCCATGATCTGGATCACCTAGCCATGATCTGGATAATTTATCCATGATCTAGATCACCTAGCCATGATCTGGATCACTTAGCCATGATCTGAATAAATTATCCAAGATCTGGATCCCGTAGCCATGATCTGGATCACTTAGTCATGACCTGGACCACCTAGCCATGATCTGGATAATTTATCCATGATCTAGATCACCTAGCCATGATCTGGATCATTTATCCATGATCTGGATCACCTAGCCATGATCTGGATCGCCTAGTCATGATCTGGATCACCTAGTCATGATCTGGATCACCTAGTCATGATCTGGATCACTTAGTCATGATCTGGATCACCTAGCCATGATCTGGATAATTTATCCATGATCTAGATCACCTAGCCATGATCTGGATCACTTAGCCATGATCTAGATCACTTAGCCATGATCTGGATCACCTAGCCATGATCTGGATAATTGGTCCATGATCTGGATAATTTATCCATGATCTGGATCACCTTGCCATGATCTGGATCATTTACCCATGATTTGGATCACATATCCATGATCTGGATCACCTAGCCATGATCTGGATCGCCTAGACATGATCCGGATCACCTAGTCATGATTTCGATCACCTAGCCATGATCTGGATAATTTATCCATGATCTAGATCACCTAGCCATGATCTGGATCATTTATCTATGATCTGGATCACCTAGCCATGATCTGGATCACCTAGCTATGATCTGGATAATTTATCCATGATCTAGATCACCTAGCGATGATCTGGATCACTTAGTAATGATTTGGATCACCTAGCCATGATCTGGATAACTTAGTCATGTTCTGGATCACCTAGCCATGATCTGGATAATTTATCCATGATCTAGATCACCTAGCCATGATCTGGATCATTTATCTATGATCTGGATCACCTAGCTATGATCTGGATAATTTATCCATGATCTAGATCACCTAGCGATTATCTGAATCACCTAGTTATGATCTGGATCACTTAGTCATGATCTGGATCGCCTAGACATGATCTGGATTACCTAGTCATGATCTGGATCACTTAGTCATGATCTGGATCCTGTAGCCATGATCTGGATCACCTAGCCATGATCTGGAACACGTAGTCATGATCTGGATCACCTAGCCATGATCTGGATCGCCTAGACATGATCTGGATCACCTAGTCATGATCTGGATCACTTAGTCATGATCTGGATCACCTAGCCATGATCTGGATAATTTATCCATGATCTGGATAATTTATCCATGATCTGGATCACCTTGCCATGATCTGAATAATTTATCCATGATCTGGATCCTGTAGCCATGATCTGGATCACTTAGTCATGATCTGGATCACCTAGCCATGATCTGGATCGCCTAGACATGATCTGGATCACCTAGTCATGATCTGGATCACCTAGCCATGATCTGGATAATTTTTCCATGATCTAGATCACCTAGCCATGATCTGGATCATTTATCTATGATCTGGATCACCTAGCCATGATCTGGATCACCTAGCCATGATCTGGATAATTTATCCATGATCTAGATGACCTAGCAATGATCTGAATCACCTAGTTATGATCTGGATCACTTAGTAATGATTTGGATCACCTAGCCATGATCTGGATTACTTAGCCATGATCTGGATCACCTAGCCATGATCTGGATCCCGTAGCTATAATCTGGATCATTTATCCATGATCTGGATCACCTAGCCATGATCTGGATCACGTAGCCATGATGTGAATAATTTATCCATGATCTGGTTCACTTAGTCATGATCTGGATCACCTAGCCATGATCTGGATCCCGTAGCTTTGATCTGGATCACTTATCCATGATCTGGATCACCTAGCCATGATCTGGATCCCGTAGCTATGATCTGGAAAACCTAGCCATGATCTGGATCACCTAGCCATGATCTGAATCACCTAGCCATGATCTGGATCACCTAGCCATGATCTGGATCACCTAGCCATAGTCTGGATCACCTAGCCATGATCTGGATCATTTATCCATAATCTGGATCACCTAGCCATGATCTGGAACACGTAGTCATGATCTGAATAATTTATCCATGATCTGGATCACTTAGTCATGATCTGGATCACCTAGCCATGATCTGGATCCCGTAGCCATGATCTGGATCACTTATCCATGATCTGGATCACCTAGCCATGATCTCGATCCCGTAGCTATGATCTGGAAAACCTAGCCATGATCTGGATCACCTAGCTATGATTTGGATGCCGTAGCCATGATCTGGATCACCTAGCTATGATCTGGATCACCTAGCTATGATCTTGGTCACCTAGCCATTATCTGGATCACCTAGCTATGATCTGGATCGCTTAGTCATGATCTGGATCACCTAGCCATGATCTGGATTACTTAGCCATGATCTGGATCACCTAGCCATGATCTGGATCACCTAGCCATGATCTGGATCACTTAGCCATGACCTGGATCACTTAGCCATGATCTGGATCACCTAGCCATGATCTGGATTACTTAGCCATGATCTGGATCACTTAGTCATGATCTGGATCACCTAGCCATGATCTGGATAATTTATCCATGATCTGGATCACCTAGACATGATCTGGATCACCTAGCTATGATCTGGATCACTTAGCCATGATCTGGATCACCTAGCCATGATCTGGATTACTTAGCCATGACCTGGATCACTTAGTCATGACCTGAACCACCTAGCCATGATCTGGATAATTTATCCATGATCTGGATCACCTAGACATGATCTGGATCACCTAGCTATGATCTGGATCACTTAGCCATGATCTGGATCACTTAGTCATGATCTGGATCACCTAGCCATGATCTGGATCACTTAGTCATGACCTGGCTCACGTAGCCATGATCTGGATCACCTAGCCATGATCTGGATAATTTATCCATGATCTGGATCACCTTGCCATGATCTGGAGCATTTATCCATGATTTGGATCACATAGCCATGATCTGGATCACCTTGCCATGATCTGGATCACTTAGTCATGACCTGTATCACTTAGTCATGACCTGGACCACCTAGCCATGATCTGGATCATTTCTCCATGATCTAGATCACCTAGCCATGATCTGGATCATTTATCCATGATCTGGATCATTTATCTATAATCTGGATAACCTAGCCATGATCTGGATCCCTTGGCCATGATCTGGATCACCTAGCCATGATTTGGATCACCTAGCCATGATTTGGATCACCTAGCCATAATCTGGATCACGCAGCCATGATCTGGATGCAGTAGCCATGATCTGGATCACCTAGCTATGATCTGGATCACCTAGCTATGATCTTGGTCACCTAGCCATTATCTGGATCGCCTAGACGTTATCTGGATCACCTAGTCATGATCTGGATCACTTAGTCATGATCTGGATAATTTATCCATGATCTAGATCACCTAGCCATGATCTGGATCATTTATCCATGATCTGGATCACCTAGCCATGATCTGGATCGCCTAGACATGATCTGGATCACCTAGTCATGATCTGGATCACTTAGTCATGATCTGGATCACCTAGCCATGATCTGGATCACCTAGCCATGATCTGGATAATTTATCCATGATCTAGATCACCTAGCCATGATCTGGATCACTTAGCCATGATCTGAATAAATTATCCATGATCTGGATCCCGTAGCCATGATCTGGATCACTTAGTCATGACCTGGACCACCTAGCCATGATCTGGATAATTTATCCATGATCTAGATCACCTAGCCATGATCTGGATCATTTATCCATGATCTGGATCACCTAGCCATGATCTGGATCGCCTAGTCATGATCTGGATCACCTAGTCATGATCTGGATCACCTAGTCATGATCTGGATCACTTAGTCATGATCTGGATCACCTAGCCATGATCTGGATAATTTATCCATGATCTAGATCACCTAGCCATGATCTGGATCACTTAGCCATGATCTAGATCACTTAGCCATGATCTGGATCACCTAGCCATGATCTGGATAATTGGTCCATGATCTGGATAATTTATCCATGATCTGGATCACCTTGCCATGATCTGGATCATTTACCCATGATTTGGATCACATATCCATGATCTGGATCACCTAGCCATGATCTGGATCGCCTAAACATGATCCGGATCACCTAGTCATGATTTCGATCACCTAGCCATGATCTGGATAATTTCTCCATGATCTAGATCACCTAGACATGATCTGGATCATTTATCTATGATCTGGATCACCTAGCCATGATCTAGATTACCTAGCCATGATCTGGATCATTTATCTATGATCTGGATCACCTAGCCATGATCTGGATCACCTAGCTATGATCTGGATAATTTATCCATGATCTAGATCACCTAGCGATGATCTGGATCACTTAGTAATGATTTGGATCACCTAGCCATGATCTGGATAACTTAGTCATGTTCTGGATCACCTAGCCATGATCTGGATAATTTATCCATGATCTAGATCACCTAGCCATGATCTGGATCATTTATCTATGATCTGGATCACCTAGCTATGATCTGGATAATTTATCCATGATCTAGATCACCTAGCGATTATCTGAATCACCTAGTTATGATGTGGATCACTTAGTCATGATCTGGATCGCCTAGACATGATCTGGATTACCTAGTCATGATCTGGATCACTTAGTCATGATCTGGATCCTGTAGCCATGATCTGGATCACCTAGCCATGATCTGGAACACGTAGTCATGATCTGGATCACCTAGCCATGATCTGGATCGCCTAGACATGATCTGGATCACCTAGTCATGATCTGGATCACTTAGTCATGATCTGGATCACCTAGCCATGATCTGGATAATTTATCCATGATCTGGATAATTTATCCATGATCTGGATCACCTTGCCATGATCTGAATAATTTATCCATGATCTGGATCCTGTAGCCATGATCTGGATCACTTAGTCATGATCTGGATCACCTAGTCATGATCTGGATCGCCTAGACATGATCTGGATCACCTAGTCATGATCTGGATCACCTAGCCATGATCTGGATAATTTTTCCATGATCTAGATCACCTAGCCATGATCTGGATCATTTATCTATGATCTGGATCACCTAGCCATGATCTGGATCACCTAGCCATGATCTGGATAATTTATCCATGATCTAGATGACCTAGCAATGATCTGAATCACCTAGTTATGATCTGGATCACTTAGTAATGATTTGGATCACCTAGCCATGATCTGGATTACTTAGCCATGATCTGGATAACTTAGTCATGGTCTGGATTACTTAGCCATGATCTGGATCACTTAGTCATGATCTGGACCACCTAGCCATGATCTGGATAATTTATCCATGATCTAGATCACCTAGCCATGATCTGGATCATTTATCTATGATCTGAATCACCTAGCTATGATCTGGATAATTTATCCATGATCGAGATCACCTAGCGATGATCTGAATCACCTAGTTATGATCTGGATCACCTAGCCATGATCTGGATCACTTGGTCAGGATCTGGATTACTTAGTCATGGTCTGGATCACCTAGCCATGATCTGGATCACCTAGCCATGATCTGGATCACTTAGTCATGATCTGGATCACCTAGCCATGATCTGGATCATTTACCCATGATCTGGATCACCTAGCCATGATCTGGATCACTTAGTCATGATCTGGATAACCTAGCCATGATCTGGATCCCGTAGCCATGATCTGGATAATTTATTCATGATCTGATCACCTAGCCATGATCTGAATCACCTAGCCATGATCTGGATCACCTAGCCATGATCTGGATCACTTAGTCACGATCTGGATCACCTAGCCATGATCTGGATCCCGTAGCTATGATCTGGATCATTTCTCCATGATCTGGATCCCGTAGCCATGATCTGGATCATTTATCTATGATCTGGATCACCTAGCCATGATCTGGATCCCGTAGCTATGATCTGGATCACTTAGCCATGATCTGGATCACTTAGTCATGATCTGGATCACCTAGCCATGATCTGGATCACTTAGCCATGATCTGGATCACCTAGCCATGATCTGGATTGCTTAGTCATGACCTGGATCACTTAGCCATGACCTGGATCACTTAGCCATGATCTGGATCACCTAGCCATGATCTGGATAATTTATCCATGATCTAGATCATTTATCCATGATCTGGATCACATAGCCATGATCTGGATCACCTAGCCATGATCTGGATCACCTAGCTATGATCTGGATAATGTATCCATGAACTGGATCACCTAGCCATGATCTGGATCACTTAGTCCTGATTTTGATCACCTAGCCATGATCTGGATTACTTAGCCATGATCTGGATCACTTAGTCATGATCTGGATCACCTAGCCATGATCTGGATGCCGTAGCCATGATCTGGATCACCTAGCTATGATCTGGATCACCTAGCTATGATCTTGGTCACCTAGCCATTATCTGAATCACCTAGCTATGATCTGGATCGCTTAGTCATGATCTGGATCACCTAGCCATGATCTGGATTACTTAGCCATGATCTGGATCACCTAGCCATGATCTGGATCACCTAGCCATGATCTGGATCACCTAGCCATGACCTGGATCACTTAGCCATGATCTGGATCACCTAGCCATGATCTGGATTACTTAGCCATGATCTGGATCACTTAGTCATGATCTGGATCACCTAGCCATGATCTGGATGCCGTAGCCATGATCTGGATCACCTAGCTATGATCTGGATCACCTAGCTATGATCTTGGTCACCTAGCCATTATCTGGATCACCTAGCTATGATCTGGATCGCTTAGTCATGATCTGGATCACCTAGCCATGATCTGGATTACTTAGCCATTATCTGGATCATTTACCCATGATCTGGATCACCTAGCCAAGATCTGGATCACTTAGTCATGATCTGGATAACCTAGCCATGATCTGGATCCCGTAGCCATGATCTGGATAATTTATTCATGATCTGATCACCTAGCCATGATCTGAATCACCTAGCCATGATCTGGATCACCTAGCCATGATCTGGATCACTTAGTCACGATCTGGATCACCTAGCCATGATCTGGATCCCGTAGCTATGATCTGGATCATTTCTCCATGATCTGGATCCCGTAGCCATGATCTGGATCATTTATCTATGATCTGGATCACCTAGCCATGATCTGGATCCCGTAGCTATGATCTGGATCACTTAGCCATGATCTGGATCACTTAGTCATGATCTGGATCACCTAGCCATGATCTGGATCACTTAGCCATGATCTGGATCACCTAGCCATGATCTGGATTGCTTAGTCATGACCTGGATCACTTAGCCATGACCTGGATCACTTAGCCATGATCTGGATCACCTAGCCATGATCTGGATAATTTATCCATGATCTAGATCATTTATCCATGATCTGGATCACATAGCCATGATCTGGATCACCTAGCCATGATCTGGATCACCTAGCTATGATCTGGATAATGTATCCATGAACTGGATCACCTAGCCATGATCTGGATCACTTAGTCCTGATTTTGATCACCTAGCCATGATCTGGATTACCTAGCCATGATCTGGATCACTTAGTCATGATCTGGATCACCTAGCCATGATCTGGATGCCGTAGCCATGATCTGGATCACCTAGCTATGATCTGGATCACCTAGCTATGATCTTGGTCACCTAGCCATTATCTGGATCACCTAGCTATGATCTGGATCGCTTAGTCATGATCTGGATCACCTAGCCATGATCTGGATTACTTAGCCATGATCTGGATCACCTAGCCATGATCTGGATCGCTTAGTCATGACCTGGATCACTTAGCCATGACCTGGATCACTTAGCCATGATCTGGATCACCTAGCCATGATCTGGATAATTTATCCATGATCTGGATAATTTATTCGTGATCTGGATCACCTTGCCATGATCTGGATCATTTATCCATGATCTAGATCATTTATCCATGATCTGGATCACATAGCCATGATCTGGATCACCTAGCTATGATCTGGATAATGTATCCATGAACTGGATCACCTAGCCATGATCTGGATCACTTAGTCCTGATTTTGATCACCTAGCCATTATCTGGATCCCGTAGCCATGATCTGGATCACTTAGTCATGATCTGGATCACCTAGCCATGATCTGGATCCTGTAGCCATGATCTGGATCCCGTAGCCATGATCTGGATCACCTAGCTATGATCTGGATCACCTAGCTATGATCTTGGTCACCTAGCCATTATCTGGATCACCTAGCTATGATCTGGATAATTTATCCATGATCTGGATCACCTAGCCATGATCTGGATCACTTAGTCATTATCTGGATCATTTATCTATAATCTGGATAACCTAGCCATGATCTGGATCCCTTGGCCATGATCTGGATCACCTAGCCATGATTTGGATCACCTAGCCATAATCTGGATCACGCAGCCATGATCTGGATCACTTATACATGATCTGGATCTCCTAGCCATGATTTGAATAAAGTTAAAAAAAAAAAGAAACAAGAAGAAGATCAGAGCTGCTGGCCAAGCTGTATTACTTTAGCTAGTAATGGACAAAAACACCATATCGGATGGGTCTCCAACTTGTCGCTCGTGAGCTACCGGTAGCGTGCGAGGCCTTTTCTAGGCGCTCTCCAAAAATAATAATAATATTAATAATAATAACAATAATAATAATAATAACACAAAACAATCCATTTGTCATTTAGGAAAACATCATTACAGATTTCTTGTCCCCTTTCGAGATTAAACCTTTTTTTTTTGTCAACTAGCTGCCAATCAAATGTCCGAGCTGTGCTGCTATTTGTGATTTGTAGGGGGAGGGCAGAGGGAGGAGGCACGGGCAGACCAGGGCAGGTGCTATCTTTTGGCAAAAATGCCAGCATTTATACCAGTAAGAGGAAAAAACTTATTTTCATGAAAAGTGGGAAACAGACTTCTGTTTCACAAACATGAACGACTAGTGTCTGTGTCTGATCTGTGGCGCGAGCCTGGCCGTTGGTGAAAAAAAATAATGTGGAGCGGCATTTCACCAAACTTCAGAGCAATTTCTGTCGGGACTTTCCGGCGGAACCAACCTCTGTAGAGAGAAGATAAAAGAGCCTAAAACTGCACTCCAAAAACAACAAGCTCTGTTCACAACACCGCCGAAGAAGCTACTGGTTGAATCCATGCAGTGCCAGTCTTTTTACTGATGGAAACATAGAGGTCATAAGATGATGGTGGATTTATGTGCACAAAGTTGTATTGCTTGTTATATTCTAACATAATGTGAATTTAGAAAAGATTCATTCATACTGAAATATATTAGCTGGTGACTTTTTTTTCAAAGAGTACATCATGTATGTGCTAGTAGTAAATTTTCTTTGTTTTGGGGGGGGTATACATCACTGTTTCTTTTCACAACAATTGAAGTATTGAAATACAACGTATGCTACATGTTCACATGTCCTGTGGACATTTTTAATGCATTATATGCAAAATGAGGAAATTCGGTTGTGTATGGAAATTAGCGCTGCTGCACTTTCACCAGGTTAAAGTAGCTCACAGAAGATAAAAGGTTGGAGATCTGCCATAGGGTAATGGTAACTGAGTTACTTTATTTAAAGAGTAATTCATTAGAGTATTAGTTACTGACAAAAGTAATGACAATACAGTAACACGTTACTACTTGACTAAGCGACACCTCTGCGGACCAAGGACGAGCCACCGGTCGTACAGGGACCGGACTGCTCATACAAGAGGGTCCAGCACTCTTTACTCCCGGAGTACTCCCGGAGTACCCCCCACAGGAGTCCCGGGGGGCACCGTCGAACATCTTATCCATGTCCCCTCAAAGACCCTGAAGAGGGTGTAGAGCTGGTCCACTGTTCCACAACCGGGATGAAAACCACACTGCTCCTCCTCAATCCGAGGTTCGACTATCCGACGGACCCTCCTCTCCAGCACCCCTGAATAGACCTTACCGGGGAGGCTGAGGAGTGTGATTCCCCTGTAGTTGGAGCACACCCTCCGGTCCCCCTTTTTGAAGAGGGAGACCACCACCCCAGTCTGCCAGTCAAGGGGAACTGTCCCCGATGTCCACGCGATGCTACAGAGACGTGTCAGCCAAGACAGCCCTACAGCATCCAGAGCCATAAGAAACTCTGGGCGGACCTCATCCACCCCCAGAGCCTTGCCACCGAGGAGCTTTTTAACCACCTCAGCGACCTCAGCTCCAGAGATGGGAGAACCAGCACTACCCCAGACTCTGCTTCCTCATTGGAAGATGTGTCGGTGGGACTGAGGAGGTCTTCGAAATATTCCTTTCACCAACCCAAAATGTCCCGCCAGGACAGGCACCGATGACCTCACAGCCACAGCTCTGGGTGGCTGCCTCAACAATGGAGACGCCTCTCCCCAGGAGCAACTCCGGAGCGGTAGACAGTCCAGCCTTTCTCAAGAAGACTGGTTCCAGAGCCCAAGCTATGTGCGAACTAGATCCAGCTATATCTAGCGGAACTGCTCAACCTTGCACGCTAACTCAGGCTCTTTCATTGCCAGAGAGGCGATGTTCCACGTCCCAATCAACCTTTATTCAATCAGCCTTTATTTATATAGCACCTTCTCATACCCCAGGGTGCCCAAAGTGCTGTATAGATAAAAATAACAACATATAACACATCAAACCATAATAAAACAAACAGTATAAAACAGTAAAATAACAAATAAAATAAATTAAAAGGCCTAGCCTAATGATCCTGCTCTCTAGGATTAAAAGCCAAAGTAAAAAGATAAGTTTTCGAAAGACATTTAAAATCATTCAAGTCTTTGGCAGACCTCACAGAGAGAGGAAGTCCATTCCAAAGTTTTGGAGCCACCACAGAAAAAGCTCTGTCTCCTCGAGTGACTAGTCGAGTCCTCGGGACTGCTAACCTCAACTGATTTTCAGACCTCAGAGCCCTACCAGGACGGTGGTGGTGCAGAAGATCGGACAGATAGAGAGGAGCCAGACCATGTAAACATTTAAAAGTCAGAAGTAGCACTTTAAAAGAAATTCTAAAAGCGACAGGCAGCCACTGAAGAGATTGCAGCACTGGCTTAGTGTGCTCCCGCCGTCTGGTCCCCGTTAATAGGCGGAATCAGCTGTAGACGGCGGAGGAGAGATTGATCAATCCCAGGATAAAGGGAGTTACAGTAGTCCAGTCTAGAGAAAATAAAAGTGTAAATGACCCTTTCTAGGGCATCACAGGGAAATTAAGGCTTAATTCTACTGATAAGCCTCAGATGATAAAAACTAGACTGGATTACTTCACAAACCTGCCTGTCAAATTTGAGGTTAAAATCAAATAAAACACCAAGGTTTTTAATAAAAGGATGAGTAAATGAGTCCAGGGTGCCAATAACGCTGCTGCATCCTGTCAACAGGTCAGATTTCCCAAAAATAATGACCTCTGTTTTATTTCTATTTATACACAGGAAATTCCTCTCCATCCAAATTTTAACATCCTGCAAACACTTTTGACGATTTTCAACGCAATGCAGATTTAAAAGACAGATAGATCTGGATGTCATCAGCATAACAGTGAAAAGAGACGCTATATTTTTTAAAGATGGACCCCAGAGGAAGTAAGTTTAATGAAAACAAAATAGGGCCCAGGATAGAGCCTTGAGGTACCCCATAATTAAGTGGGTCCTCAGAAGAAGAGAAATGCCCAAGATGGACTGAAAAGCTTCTCTTTCTTAAAGAGGACTCAGACCATTTGAGTACCATGCCGTTTATTCCTACAGACTGTTGCAGGCGCATTAATAGAATGTCATGACCCACCGTTTCAAAGGCCGCAGTGAGGTCGAGAAGAATTAAAACAGCAGAGGCTCCAGAATCATCAGCTAAAAATAAATCATTGCACACCCTAAGAAGGGCTGTTTCAGTGCTGTGACACAGCCTAAAACCAGATTGGAATTTCTCATAAGGGTCATAAAGTTTCAGATGATCCTGTAACTGATCGTAAACAACTTTCTCTTGAATCTGGGAGAGAAAAGGAAGCTTGGAAATTGGCCTAATATTTGAAAGAACGGTAGGATCCAGGTTATTCTTTTTAAGAAGGGGTTGCACAGCAGCATGTTTCAGAGCAGCTGGAGAACAACCCAATAAATTTTTTTAAAAATCTTTCACACATCTTTTGTACCGTGTGAAAGATTTTTTAATTTTTTATTGAGAAAGTGAGCGCTGTCAGACGCTCATCCTCATTTTGCTGACCGGATCCTGCTGTGCTGACTGTGTCTTAATAATAATAATACATTTTATTTGTTGGCATCTTTCTAGACACTCAAGGTCACCTTACAGGATAAAACACAAGAATAAAACAAATCAATAAATACACTCATAAATTAAAGAATTCATAAAACAATAATAAAAGCAGTGTGAAATATTACAGTGAGGATGCCAGTTTAAACAGATGTGTTTTGAGTTTGGATTTGAACAGTTGTATTGAATCAGAGTTACGGAGGTCTGGGAGGAGGGAGTTCCAGAGATGAGGAGCAGAGCAGCTGAAAGCTCTGCTCGCCATGGTAACAAGGCGGGCTGGGGGGACGATGAGGTGGATGGAGGAGGAGGATCTGAGGGAACGGACTGGTATGGAGACATGGAGGAGATCAGAAAGGTCGGGAGGAGCGAGGTGATGATGGCCTTGTAGGTGAACAGCAGGATTTTGTAGTGGATGCGGTAGGTGACGGGGAGCCAGTGGAGCTGCTGCAGGACAGGGGTGATATGATGGGTGGAGGCGGTTCTTGTGATGACCCGAGCTGCTGCATACTGAACCAGTTGAAGTTTATGAAGTGTTTTTTGGGGAAAACCGAACAGAAGGGAGTTACAGTAGTCGAGACGGGAGGTGACAAGACTGTGAACGAGTATGGTGGCGGTGTGAGGGGGGAGGGAGGGGCGGAGGCGGTTGATATTGCGAAGGTGAAAATATGCTGACCGGGTTATGTCATTAATATGTGATGTAAAAGACAGAGTGCTGTCGAGGATGACACCCAGACTCTTTACCTGAGGGGAGGGGGAAATGGAAGAATCATCAATGGGAATGGAGAAACTGTCAGATTTGGAGAGAGTGGATTTGGTGCCTACCAATAAAAAATTCTGTTTTGCTGCAGTTTAATTTAAGAAAGATGGAGGTTAACCAGGACTTAATCTCTTGAAGACAATCTGTGAGGGAGGATGGTGGGAGGGCAGAGTTAGGCTTGGTGGAGAGGTAGAGCTGGGTGTCATCCGCATAGCAATGAAAATGTAAGTGGTGTTTTCTAAAAATATAACTGAGGGGGAGGAGGTAGATGATGGGGGCCAAGGACAGAGCCCTGGGGCACACCACTGGTGACTGGGACTGACTGGGAAGTAAATGTTTTCAACTAGATGAACTGAGTGCAGCCAGAGATGATTTGAACCAGTTGAAGGGGGTGTGGGTTATGCTGATGGAGGAGAGTCTAGCCAGGAGGATGGAGTGGGAAATGGTGTTGAAGGCCGCACTCAGATCAAGGAGGATGAGAATAAGAATCTTCTGCTGTGTTTGAACATTTTGAACCTCTGACTATCTGTCAGATATCCGAAATAGTTCAACGTCTGAGGCCGTCACACTGTCCTGGTGATTCTATTCCACCCCGACTCCTGAAGGAGGTTTTGTGTGCCATAGGTCATTGGATTGTTAATTTTGTTAATTCCTCTCTTATTTTGGGTTGTGTTCCAGATGCTTTGAAACATTCTCCTGGGCAACTTCTTCTTAAAAAGAATAACCTGGATCCTAGCGTTCTTTCAAATTTTAGGCCAGTTTCCAAGAGCTAGCTTCTGCAGCTCAGGATCGGCCCGCCAGGATCTCTGCTTTTGGCCACCACCCAACTCACACTAACCCCTCCACCACAATAAGGTGTTGGCCCAGGGAGTTGAATTGGATGATTGCAGTCTCCCACAGTAAGAAGGAAAAAACAACAAATCTTGGCCTTTATTGACTTCATTCTTTGACACTGTCAGGGACCTCAGTAGCATGTGGAAGATCTATATACATCTGTGATGTCCCATTTCTCAACCAGGACTTGTTGTAGGTCAACAAGTGTGATTATGTTGGCCAACGATCACGCTCATCCCTTCAAGTGTTGCAGTCAGGACTCAAGGCAGGTCATGACCCTGGTTCGGTGGGGGAAAATGTCATCCTTCAGGATGACATTAAGTCCCAGATTCTAGAGATATGAATCACCACTGGCTTCAGAATCTCATTCTGATATGTCTGTCAGGTACCAGTCATACATCTGAGACTGACACACACCTGGCAGCCACCAAGAGTGAAAACCAACAGGAGAATATTTCAGGGGATTGTGGTGTATTTTTGAGGGGCTCTATTCACACATTTAGCTGTGTTGCTCATTCTACAGAAGCACCATCCTTACCAGTTCTACCTGGTTATAAAGAAGGCTAACCAGGGTTTGCAACCATGTATAATGAAACACTAACTGGTATTATTAAAGGGAAAGATAATTGACAACTTTTCATGAGTTTAGAAACTGCAGAAGTAATACAGAAGTTGTTGCCATCTGAAAAGTGACAGTAATGGTAGTAGTTAACAGGAGTGAAGACATAGTGGCAGTGGATGAACGAGAAACGTGAAAACACACACATATATGAAGCATGACTTCAGTGGCCTACAGTCTGATTCAAATACATTTTGTATCAGCATGTTAGTCGTTTTCTTTTTTCTAAATCCTGTTATGCACTAGGAAACCTCTGGTGAGAATGAAAGACACTGCATGTGAAAAGATGTTAATATGTCTCTGATTTCACCTCTCTCCTTCGGGGAGGTGGAGCCACTGCAGCATGGTCAGAATCCTCCTCTCCAACGGGATGGTGCTGGAATATATCAACACAACATATGGTCACAATGACAGAATGAATGAATTTAACCTCTTCTTGACTAGGCCTACGTTTTCTGCTTCCTGTCTGAAATCGCAAAACCAAAATAAATGATGTATTTCTTTACAATTACAAGGGCTGAATTTAAAACAGAAAGTTCAGACATGCAAAATATGTGAAATTATCACATTATGAAGCAGTAATGTGGTAATTTCATATATAAACCTAGCAGAGCGCTTAGATTTATTCTGGTCAACTAGTCCAACCAAAGTCCAACCAGAGTCCAGTCCAGGGTCCAGTCCAGAGGCCAGTCCAGGGTCCAGTTTAGAGTCCAGTCCAGAGTCCAGTACAGGGTCCAGTCAAGAGTCCAGGCAAGAGTCCAGTCCAGAGTCCAGACCAGAGTCCAGTACAGGGTCCAGTCCAGAGTCTAGACCAGAATCCAGACCAGAGTCTAGACCAGAGCCCAGATCAGAATCCAGACCAGAATGATCCTGTAGTCTGAGGTGTGTTAAGAGCAAATTCATCCCAACAATCGACTCCGAAATGGGTCGTGGCCAAGAATCAGAAGTATTGAACATGTTCAATATTTTCTACCAAAAATCTTGACGTGTGTGGAAAGCAACGACTCCTGAGTTGTGACTCTGTGGATGGTGACGTGGAACGGAACATAGCCAATCAGAGAGCGAGCTGTCTGGGAAGGATATAACGTCCGTGTTCACGCTGGTCCAGTCGGTTATTTTTTTCAGTTCTGGATTTATATGTTTCTAATAGTCGTAAGACCACCATCACTACCTCGTCTCGTAAACCCTCTTCCATGCTGGGTGTTGTGTTTTTCCAGCTGTTGCCATGGTTCGTCTTCTTCATTTTTGTTAGATCACATTTGATCATGCAAGATTTCTGGCTCGGAGGACTAGATTCTAGATCAGTTGTGGGACAGCACCGTTATATGTGTTGTTCGGTGCTGAGATTATCGGAGCCACCACACACAGTATGATCAAAACTGTTAAATACCTGTTTTTTTATCTTCATGTGTGATGTTTAACAGATAAAAATCTCATCAGATTTAAAAAATCCTTATGTATGTACCAGGCTTAAGACAGCCCAGAATACATCTGTAATATGTTCAGAGAAGATAAACCTAGCAGAGCTCTTAGATCCAAAGACTCTAGTCCAGACCAGAGTCCAGACCAGAGTCCAGACCAGTGTCCAGACCAGAGTCCAGACATGGAGAAGCAGCATTTAGCTGTTATGCTGCAAACAAGTGGAACAAACTGCCAGTGGAGATTAAACTTTCACCAAATGTAGACATTTTTAAATCCAGGTTAAAACATTTCTTTCCTCAGTTGTCTATGCGTGAAATTGAAAGAGGACCTGTCAATATTACATATAAAAGAAACATCTAAAGTGTACTTCTTTCATTTTATTCATAATATTGCCAACATAAGAAGCATCTTTTCTCAAAGTCATGCTGAGAAACTGGTCCATGAATTCACGTCATCTAGTATGAACTACTGCAATGCTCATTTTTAGATGGTTGGTTTGTTGGTCATCTCAGGCCAGATTCAGACAGATGAAACCACCTGTGACCTTGAATCTGTACTCGTATCCACAGAAGTGTGTTAGAACACAGGACAGCACATATAAATGGGATATCTTTCATTTGTAATCAATGTACGTTTTACCTCTAAGTTAATAAAAAAATCACAATCAACTTTGGTGTGTGAGTCTGACTGAATTCCAGATTAAATATGTCAAACTGAGCAGAACCATGAAGATTAATATTCACCGATCTGCAGAGTACAGGTGTGTGTGCAGACTTACACAGGCCAGAAGAAGGAAGCAGCCTTCACTCCCTGTTTGAGTGCTGTGATCCAGATCTGGTGAGAAAAAAAAACATCTTTTCATCTTTTTATTAGAATTTCATCCTCTGGAAGAGTAATACTGGAGTGTTGTTTTCACAAACATAAGTGTGAGGAAACCATGTCCATCATGTCTGAAGGACACTATGGATTATGAGGAGGACATCTCACTGAGGGTTAGTGTGATAGTCAGGTCAATCTCTCTTCCAGAGAGTTGTCATCCAGTTTTCACACAGGTTTGTTCTTGTCACATTTAAAGAGTTTCAGAATTCAGTATCACATTTAAACCTGAGCTGATCAAGTCCAGCATTTCTACTTTAATTAGTCTCTCTGCACTTACAGGCTGTCCTCCCCACCAGCGGTGATTCAGTTTTTCTCTACTCCTCAGGTTGAATGTTGCATCAAACACCGGGTCATACATGGAGTTTCCAATGATCCCGTGAGATTCTGGATACAGGCCCTGAATTAAAAAGAAATACTGTAAATGAACCAAAAATATTAGTTATGACATAACTCTGCAGTCAAACAAAGATGACATGTAGAGTTCCCCAAGGAACCATGATGGGAACCAATCCCCTACCATCACAGAACCCTGACCCCTCCCCCTACCATCACAGAACCCTGACCCCACCCCCTACCATCACAGAACCCTGACCCCACCCTCTACCATCACAGAACCCTGACCCCACCCCCTACCATCACAGAACCCTGACCCCACCCCCTACCATCACAGAACCCTGACCCCACCCTCTACCATCACAGAACCCTGACCCCACCCCCTACCATCACAGAACCCAGACCCCACCCCCTACCATCACAGAACCCAGACCCCACCCTCTACCATCACAGAACCCTGACCCCACCCTCTACCATCACAGAACCCAGACCCCACCCTCTACCATCACAGAACCCTGACCCCACCCCCTACCATCACAGAACCCAGACCCCACCCTCTACCATCACAGAACCCAGACCCCACCCTCTACCATCACAGAACCCTGACCCCACCCCCTACCATCACAGAACCCAGACCCCACCCTCTACCATCACAGAACCCTGACCCCACCCTCTACCATCACAGAACCCTGACCCCACCCCCTACCATCACAGAACCCTGACCCCACCCCCTACCATCACAGAACCCTGACCCCACCCCCTACCATCACAGAACCCAGACCCCACCCTCTACCATCACAGAACCCTGACCCCACCCCCTACCATCACAGAACCCAGACCCCACCCTCTACCATCACAGAACCCTGACCCCACCCCCTACCATCACAGAACCCTGACCCCACCCCCTACCATCACAGAACCCAGACCCCACCCTCTACCATCACAGAACCCTGACCCCACCCCCTACCATCACAGAACCCAGACCCCACCCTCTACCATCACAGAACCCTGACCCCACCCTCTATTACCAATGCACAAGTTTGCTCTGGACAATGCTGACTGTCCAGCTTATTTAAGTTTTGTATAAAAGAATGTCGGACAGGTTGAAACAGAATTCTGAAGAGAGCATTTCTCCAGATGAATTCCACACTACTTACATCATGTAATGAGATCATATAAAATCAGATAACAACAGCAAATTCATTCTTTCTAGATTAAAGAAGACTGAGCTGTGTTTGTGGAACCTCTTAAAACTTAAGTAGGAGATGCCAATAGTTTGAGTCTGACTTTTTCAGGTCCCTCTTTGTTGAGCAACTTTCACGGAATACCCCAAGATTGGTCAGACAAACTGTAAAATCCTTTGTCCATCGTGGATGCTGTTTTTTGTGTGTCACATAACAACATACTAATATCCTTCTAATCCCAACAGACCTCCAGTAGATGTTAGGATCTGGAGTGACATATCTTCATCATAACATACTTACTGTGGCCAGTGAGTAGAGGTTGGGGAAGGTTTTGGAGGGATAAACAGGCCTCATGTAAGGGGCATGGGTTCCACATGTTTCTGAAAAGGACAGAGAAGCATTGATATCTACAAAATCTACCAAAACAAGTCAGTTTTTCTCACAGCACTTTGGAGGATCCAACATTCAACAATCACTCTGAACAGAGGAACAAAACCATGCAGGTCTTACTGAGCTTCTCCATGTTTGGAATGACACCGTTCCCCCTTTTCATGTAAGAAGCTCTAAATCCATCCACGGATAAAATGATGAGCGGAGGACGCACAAATCTGCCCATACAATGTCAGAAAGAAGTCATGAAATCAAGCTTTCTGTCCACTTCAGTCCCTTTCTTCTTCTCTAAATGTTAAACATACCCAGCAGGACATTCAGGGGTCTTCAGCTCCTCACATTCATCCTGCAGCCAGGAGGTGTCTCCTGAGGGGAGACGGGTTGGAAATGAGGACATTTACTCACATAACATCTTTAAGAACTACTCCAAAGTAGTTTAATTATTGAACTTCTGTGCTCATCATGGATTGTTCATAACACCTTGTTCAGGCATAAGAGTGTCCATATGTGCACTTTGCACCAGGACACTCTAGGCTGTAGTTCGATGATCGACTTTGTGTTCGTACCAGTGTTGGATTTCAACTCAAACTGGGCACTCCTTAGCTTGGTAATAATGTGTCCAATCGGACATACAGTAGTAATTGGGGGACGGCCCCGCTCTCCAGAGAGCGCCCGGCCGCCTCGAGGCTCCGAGGTGGAAGGGCGGGGTGACAGGATGGAGGCGTGTGTGCTCGCTGCCAACTCCACCCTGGTCCGAGCCACGACCTACCCGTCGGACTCCCCGGCCGACCCCCTCTCCGGCACCGACCCCTCGCTCCAAAGCAGGCGCGCGCGCGCGTTCCCGCTGGCCCGTCTGAGGGCCTGGCAGACCTGCCGTTGGGGCGTGCGTAGGTGTGCTGGGGCGGCATCCGCGCAGAGCAGGCCAGCCTGCGTCCGGCGGACACCCCCGATTGGGGCTCTGCCCTCGGAACCTCTCGCCTCAGCGTAGCGTGCGACGGTCTCGCCCTGGCCGTCCCGCCGCGCGCCTCAGGATACCCAACTCTCCTCCCTCCTCTGGAGGGAGCGAGGGGGGTTTAATGTCTCCGCCTCGGGACCGGCGCTTACCCCGTCTTTCGAACACACATTGGGTTTGGGCGTCCCAACCCATGATCTAATTTTGTTTTTTGGTAAATGTCCTTTACGAAAACTGTTGTTTCACACATATGACAGAATCAATTTTTTATTTTTTGTAATAAACACAGGCCAACTTTGGAACAAGTATGACAATTTAGGGAGAATGGATATTTTCATGCGTAATCAGTGGCCACAACTTAATATTACATAACCACAGGAAAACATCTTGTGGCCCGCATTAGAAACGCATGGTTCAGTTATTTTCTATTGATGTCACCTGATGGGCTCAGCAGAATTTAAACAGGTAACAAAGGTTGTAAACAGAAGTAACGGGAGAGCCGGACGGAATGACGGCCTTTTTTATCTGTAAGGATTGAGTCATTAACAACGTGACACACACAAATGCACCTGCTCATTAATGTTGCCATGACGATGGAGACTCTGTCACCAGTCACAGGTGGTCCTACATAAACAAATGTTTGCTCCTAAAACACAATAAGCTGTATCAAAAAAAGACGTCTTGAACTGTGGACAGCAAAAGTGTCTGCAGAACACAGATACTCTATTTAGTTTTAATAGCAGGTTAAAGACATCCCTTATCTACTGACGTGAGGAGAAAAAGAGTAAAAAATATAATGAAAGTCAATGGAGCCAGGAGCAGGTGTGCCTTGTGCGCTGAGGCAATTTCAGAGAAAACTGTGAGGCCTATAGGAAGGATGGTTACGTCCAGGGCTTGAATTACACTGGGCTTTTCAGGGAAGACTTATTTTTGTGCGTGCACTGCTAATATGCATGTTACGTGCACATGCATATATATTAGTGCACATGGAGCGGTAAAAAATATGGTTACTATCAAAAAAACCCTCTGCTACTACTATATGCAGCTTGTTTAATCAGAAACGGGGACGTTCTTGTAACAACCACACAAGGAAGCATATCCAGTGTTGGGTTAGACGTTTGGACGCTCACATCGCTGCTGTCCACAATGCTGAAGGACACAAAACAGAGCACCTGCGTGGTTTGGAAGATTTAATTAATTACATTAAATAAATGAATAAACACACAGAGCTGACAAATAAATGCTAATCTCTTCAAGAAACATCAGGAACCTCATTAAAAAAACCAAATGTAACCTGAAAGTCGACTATTTTTAGGGCTTCCCCTTAAAGTATCCGCTAACATTTTTACAGGAGCTTCCCTGCCTTTCAGGGGAGCCGAGCTCCCATTAGCTCCCCGTAATTCCAACCCTGGTTACGCTGGATGAAAGGTAGGGAAAAAGCCCACGTTTTGATACATAATGTGTGCCTATACAGGAGAAAATGTGGGCGTGAAGGAAGTTTGTTTGAGAAATTTTCAGAATAATTTTGAGCAACAGATTTAGAGTTGTTGATGGGGAGGCTCTGAGGCGGGTTCCTGAATTTTCATTTAATTTATTAACGATTGTGTCAAAACTGTAAATCATATCAAAATGTCCTTTCAGGCAGAAAAAAGTTATATCTTTTTTTGTTTAAACATTAAAGTTTCTGAGCTAGGGGACTGCAAAGTGGGCCTTTTTTCCTATTTCAGCAGAAACCCCTTCATTTTAAGTGGGACAAATATGACGTTTTTTGCAATTTTCATAAAAACTTGAAGACTCTTGTTCAGCAGAAATCATGGCACATTTCTCCTGATTGAGCTGCACATTGAGATAAAACTTTGCCTTCTTCACTAGGTTTAGTCACTCCTGTTTCTCTGCACAAAATGTTTGTTTTTGTGTTCGTTTTGTTGTTTCTCTTGTTTTTGCACCAAGACAAATTCCTTGTATGTGCAAACTTATCTGGAAATAAAGTCCCATGTTAATTCTGATAGGTCGTACCCCTCCCCCACCCCTACCCCCACCCTGAAATGTAAATCTGTTTATACAGGAACTTTTAAAGTTGCAGACCTTTGCAAAGCTTCCTGTAGTTGGTGCAGCAGTCTCCTCTGGCCATGCAGTCCTCAGAACAGTGACAGGCATGATGTTCGTGTCGAGTTTCCCCACAACGATCCTTACTGCACTCATAACCTCCATCTGTGTGGAGGAGGAACATGGGCTGAATTTTACCTCAAACAATAAAACATTTTTACATGAGTCAAACACTCACATGACTCATTCAGATTTATTTCCAAACCACATAATCATCCTGACATCAGTTCTGCTGAGCAAGCAGCAGCAGCGTGGGACCAACATCCCTCAATAAGGACAAATCTTCTTCAGACTGTCAGGGTGAAACTCGTATATCATGACTTTAAGGGAGGGTTACAGCAGTGAGGCAGTGGTGAGCCAAAGACCACCAGGCTGAAACTCAGACCACCAGCACAGGAAGCAGCAGGGGGAAAATGTTAACCCAGCAGTTGAGAGAGAAAACACACACAGAGCCGATGTTCACAGAGAAACCAGTTTAAACACTTAGAGCCACTCATTTCCAGCAGCTGAATTGTAGAGCTGAACAATTAGGCTTAAAGACGATCTCTATGATCCTGGAAAACTATTCATTTGATTATTTTGTAAAATGTTTGAGATTAAATCTGCCATGAGACGAGCTTGGAGGAAGACCTAAATGCAAGAATTAACCAGGAGTCCAACAAACGTTGCAGACAAAAGTAACTTTGTTGATTAAAAACAGAACTGCAGTTCCAGGAAAAGCATCAAACCTGTAACTGAAAACAGAGCAAAGATCACCAGATCAATACTGAACAAGGATCAGGGCCAACAGGCGGCCTGATCAGTCCTCAACATCTCAGGAGGTAGGTTGGGATGAGGATGCAGGCAGAACCCTCAGAACGAATGAGGCAGGCCAGGCTGGCCAAGCACTGGATGCTCCTGGACCCAAACGAGCCTCTGATGCTGGGGCCAGAGCAGGTGAGTGAGCAGTCAGGGCTGCTGGACCACAGCCACCTGGTGGTCCTGGAGGCGAGGAGCTTTTTAAAGGAAGCAGGACAAGCCCAAATAAGCAACTACACTTGCCCCAAAACCTGCAACCAGCGACCAACGATATTTCCAAGCGACTTTACAAAAACAAGTCCAACGGCTCTGATAAGAAGCGGACTTGCCAACGCTGCTTGAAGGTCAGACTTCACCTGAGAGGAGCTGAACCAAGAGCAACGAACATCAGAACAAAGACAATGTCACACGAGCAGAACATGAAGATTAAATCCCGAACAAGCAAAAACAACAGACCACCACACAAAAGTCCCTCCTCATGTCCGACTCAGATTCATTTAGATCCCAACATCAATATTAAGATTCAGAAGCCTGGGACATGCCTTACAGACCTCAGGGCCAATGAAGTCGGAACATTGTGTAAGGCCTAAATAAAAACAGAAAACAATGATTTGTTTCCAGCCTATAATCACTTCAATGCAGCACAAAGACAGATTATTTGATGCTCAGACAGATCAACTCATTTCAAAACCTTCCAGAAGCTGGAACAGGATCATGTTTACCTCGGAGTTACGTGACCTTTCCTTCTAACACTCTCAGACTCAGATAGCTGAATCTTTGTAGGAGGGATTATTTCCTGGTTTTCATGGAGGACTTCAGTCCCGCAGCAGTCCGGAGGCTTTACTGTCGTATTTTCAGCTTCTCACGTTTTCTCTGGGAGACTGGTCTGGACTGCAGGCAGGACAGTCCAGTACCCTCATTGTCTACTACAAAACCAAGCTGTTGGAAGTATGGATGTCACAATTTCTCCATTTCACAATTCATAGTGGTATTAAATGCCACAATTAATCAATCATAAAGATCCCTCATTAATAGATTATGTCTGAACCATGTTGCAGCTTCCACAGAGAATGAAGGCAAAGTCGCCGCTGGTGTTGATTTCTTTTCATTCAGATTTTTATGGCATGAGTAATGACTTTGTTGTTTGTATGTTAATGCATTAACCCATAAGAGCCCGACGTGACATATATGTTACATACAGTTTCTGAGACATTTTGCTTCAATTTATGGTTTAAACTTTGCTCAAAATCCTGTTGAACACAATCTGATACTTGTCTTCTGTCCCCTAATAGATACCCAGAAGCAGAAAACCACATCATAATATTTTTAAATTATCACATGGTGATAAATGGTAGATATCGCCCCCAAAAAAATGTAACTTTTTGTGACATTTTGTTTAAGGGCCAAAAAAGACCTCATATTAAAAAATTTTGACATTTCTTACCATTTTTTCATGGGTTGGGCCTTAATGTGGTAAAAACTAGGGCTGTCAAATGGTTAAAATTTTTAATGAGATCAATCACAACTTATGAATGAATTAATCATGATTAATTACTATTTGTGACTACGACTGAAATCTGCCCGTTTTTACTGTATTATATCAACAGAAAGAGCCGAAGCTCACTTGGGTTTTTCTTCACTTTTTTACATTAAATGATCACTTTAGTTGCAATAATCAGTTCAGTATTACATAAAATCAAGACCTTGAAAGTAGGTCTCCTTTGTGCCCCCGTTTTCCTGGTCAGTGCTCCTGCCTGGCCCCCCATCTAAACTTTTCTAGACCCGCCCTTGTGTAGCTTAAGTATAAATCCTGTCTACCACCAGCCAGCTACTGTGTTAAAGAAGGTTCTGCTCTGGCTTGTATCTCAGAACCTGTTTATAGTTTCTCTCACCACATTCATGGCCCAAATGATCTCCAACATCTGCACAGCAGCTTTGATCCAAAGAAGACGTCTCCTCGCTTCCTTCTGCTGTTTCACTCTCACCAGATATCTGATCCTGATCTGTCTTCATAGATGTGCACGGCTGTCTGATGACTCGTAGATTTTACAGCTGCGTCACTAGCAAACCTCATTAATACCGAAAAGTTATATGTAATAAATACTAACTATAAGTAACTGAAACCGGCTGCTGTTATCAACATGTTTCATTCTTCAGCTTCAGTAACGGCGACATTGGTCTGACTGACATGAGACTCTTAAATGTAGCTTTAAGAACCATGAACCATGAACCGCTAGTTTCCTCCTCACCTGAACGACAAACACAACAAGAGATTAAAGCCGATCAGCTGGCCTTGACAGCTGTTATAATTAACAACTGGAGAGGGAGGGGTAGCAGGAGGTGGCCACGCTGGGCTCACATAGAGATGACCAGAACACTTCTGTGCAAAGTTACCTGGAAAGTATTTCTGAACCATCTCACCAGGAAAAGTGTGGGTGTAAAGTATCCTCATCTCCCATGGGTGTGATGCCCTCAAATCCATCCTTAAAACCAGCTCTTGCTCCCTCTTGCCTTTAGACACCTCCATGTCTCACAGTCATAAATGACGGATGCTGCTTATGTGCTAAAAATTTTAAGTTACCGCCTTTATAACGCGTTATTTTAGACAGTCCTAATAAAAACATGAATGCATTAATTGCACAGATTCATTTCTTTGCATTAATACAACCATTTTAACAGCCTGAATACAATATATCAGTATCTGTATTGGCATAGGTATCGACACTACAAGCCCTTTATTTATGTGTTACACATCCCTACTAGATGTTTTCCTGGATTTCTAAATTCTCTACTCAGATTGAAAAGAAATGTTCAAAAGCATTTTTATAATGTAGTTTCTGGAACGAAGTCTCCCGAGCCCAGGTGGAGGTGCTGTAGCCTTTTCATCTGACTCCCTGAGCGAAATCCACAGTTAATATGTCGGATTTTGTGGTGAGAACAGGAAGTGCAGACACAGAGCGGACTACAAGCGAAAGGTTTACTGTGATCGGCTGGAGCAGTAGCATGAGGAGGGTGTGGCAGGCAGGTCTGGGTTTCACTGGGTAAACCAACAATCTGCTGATGACTATTCCTATTATATTCTATTCTATTCAGTGGCGCCACTGCCCCAAAGCAAGTTTAATAGTGAGGAGTTCCCGGTCACCTACATGGCAGTTGCATTCAGCAGGGGTCAAAGAAGGCACATCAGGGTGAAGGAGAACATGAGCAGAAGTGAAGTGCTCCTTTAACTGGGAAAAGGCCTGAGCTGCCTCCTCTGACCAGATGAACGGAGGTGAAGGGGACGTCAGCCGTGTCACGAGGCTGCAGTTAGACTAACTCAAAACGAAGTGGTAGTAGAAGTTTGTGAGTTGTGTGAGTTGTTTCAGGGAGGTGGGAACCGGCCAGACCTCCTGTGGGTCTCAGACCGTGTTCTTGTGGAAATCACATTTCTCAGCTTTGATGAACGGGCGGTTTTCTAGGAGCCTCTGTAGAACTTGTCTGGCATGCTGCACATGTTCTGACTGGTTTCGGGAAAAGAACAATATCATCCAGGTAGACAAAAATTTGGTGAAGATAGTTGAGCCATGGAGGGAGATGAAAGCTGACTCAATAAAAGTCCAGGGGTATATGTTCTTAATGGTCATGTTATTTAACCCACAGTAGTCAATACAGGGATGGAATCAGCCCTCTCTCTTGGTCACAAAAAAGAACCCGGCTCCCACAGGGGAAGGTGGTCTGTTTTGACCTTTTCTCTCTGCCTCCGACCACGGCAGACCTTTAATCTCTGCTTCGGACCACGGTAGACCTTTCCTCTCTGCCTTGGACCACAGCAGATCTTTCCTCTCTGCCTCGGATCACGGTAGACCTTTCCTCTCTGCCTCGGACCAATGTAGACCTTTCCTCTCTGCCTCCGACCACGGCAGACCTTTCCTCTCTGCCTCGGACCAAGGCAGACCTTTCCTCTCTGCCTCGGACCACAGCAGACCTTTCCTCTCGGCTTAGGACCACGGCAGACCTTTCCTCTCGGCTTAGGACCACGGCAGACCTTTCCTCTCTGCCTCGGACCAAGGCAGGCCTTTCCTCTCGGCTTAGGACCACGGCAGACCTTTCCTCTCTGCCTCGGACCAAGGCAGGCCTTTCCTCTCGGCTTAGGACCACGGCAGACCTTTCCTCCCAGCTTAGGACCACAGCAGACCTTTTCTCTCGGCTTAGGACCACGGCAGACCTTTCCTCTCTGCCTTGGACCACGGCAGACCTTTCCTCTCGGCTTCGGACCAAGGCAGACCTTTCCTCTCTGCCTCGGACCACGGCAGACCTTTCCTCTCGGCTTCGGACCACGGCAGACCTTTCCTCCCGGCTTAGGACCACGGCAGACCTTTTCTCCCGGCTTAGGACCACGGCAGACCTTTCCTCTCGGCTTCGGACCACGGCAGACTTTTCCTCTAGGCTTAGGACCACGGCAGACCTTTTCTCTCGGCTTCGGACCACGGCAGACCTTTCCTCCTGGCTTCGGACCACGGCAGACCTTTTCTCTCGGCTTAGGACCACGGCAGACTTTTCCTCTCGGCTTAGGACAACGGCAGACCTTTCCTCTCGGCTTCGGACCACGGCAGACCTTTCCTCTCGGCTTCGGACCACGGCAGACCTTTCCTCCCGGCTTCGGACCACGGCAGACCTTTTCTCTCGGCTTAGGACCACGGCAGACCTTTCCTCTCGGCTTCGGACCACGGCAGACCTTTTCTCTCGGCTTCGGACCACGGCAGACCTTTCCTCTCGGCTTCGGACCACGGCAGACTTTTCCTCTCGGCTTAGGACCACGGGAGACCTTTCCTCTCGGCTTAGGACCACGGCAGACCTTTCCTCTCGGCTTCGGACCACGGCAGACCTTTCCTCTCGGCTTCGGACCACGGCAGACCTTTCCTCCCGGCTTCGGACCACGGCAGACCTTTTCTCTCGGCTTAGGACCACGGCAGACCTTTCCTCTCGGCTTCGGACCACGGCAGACTTTTCCTCTCGGCTTCGGACCACGGCAGACCTTTCCTCTCGGCTTCGGACCACGGCAGACCTTTCCTCTCGGCTTCAGACATCTCAGATGATTTCTGGTTCTGCTGTTTCTGCTTCTTGTTTGAAGTCTTTCTGCGCTAACTGATGATTGTTTTCTGAAATCTTCCCGAGGCCACCTGATAACATCCTTTCAACAGAATGATGTCAGTTTTTAATGCATGGCTGCCTGATGGGTCATGGAGACATTCAGTGTTGGTTTTCAGCCTTACTGCAGAAATTTCTCCAGATTCTCTGAATCTTCTGATGATATTATGGGATGGAGAATATGAAACCCATGAATTCTATTTATTCACACAGCTTTTCACAAAGTGGTGACCCTCTCTTTACCCTTGCTGTGAACTACTGAGACTGGCAGGGATGCTCCTTGTCTAGCCGATTCTGACCCTCACCTGCTTCCTGTTCACCTGTGGAATAATCCCTACTGGTGTTTTTAGAGCATTCCTCAACTTTCGCAGTCTGTTGTTCACCCCGCTCCAGCTTGTCTGGAACATATTGCAGACATCAGATTTAAAATGAGTGAATATAAAAAAAAATAATAAAGTTTACCAGTTTGAACAATAAATATCTTGTCTTTGTGGTGTATGTATATAAATATAGCAGATCAGTGTATTCTGTATTTATATGTTACACATTGTCCTAAGATCACTGGAATGGGTTTCATATTACTAGATATTGTCTTATTACTGACAAACTTTCCAGATAAGCTCATAATATTTGAGCAGGGCATCATTTCAGCTTTTACAAGGTAGTTAAAGCATATTTAAACTCATCCCTGATGGTTAGCAGTAAAGATTTAACCCAGTGTGAATCACCTAACCTGACCCCAACCATCAGGTGTAGCTCTAAGTCCTCCCCTAGCAGAAAGCCTATGAAGTGGTCCTATAAGGGTTCCCTGTGGGGTTGGTGGGTTTACCGGTCCTGAGGCAGAGCTGGTCGAAGTCAGAGCAGCAGCCGTTGTAGGTCTTACACAGGTTGTCACAGCGACAGTTGGGTGGCTCCGCCTCCACCAGCTCAAAACATCTGTTCCTGCAGGAGCCGGACGTCGCCACGTACTGAGGCGCAGAGCGAGCTGAGGACAAGAGAAGCACAACTTTCTGGTGAAACCTGCCTACATGTCAACATTCAGGTATGCAGATTAAACGTGTTGCTCACAAACATCTCAGCTGATCGCAGCTTTACTGCAACTTCTCTAACATTTAGACTGAGCTGAGATGTTGGTGTTTATGGCTCAATGCAAAAACAAAACCAGAACATCATCATAAAATTCCTGAGGCTGTAACCGGACAACAGTTGGGGAAAAGATGGAATTTTCATGACCGAAACATAGACATTCGCCTAATCTGTAATGTTGCTATGACAGCGGTGTCTTCTCTGTCCCCTTGCAGGGTCTGTGGTCTTTGCATACACAAAGGTCAGATTTCAGTTGATTTCATTTTTAGGATTCTGCTGCTGTCGATGTAGTTTCTGTAAGATCTCTCACCTCCTAACTTCAGACAAACCAGAGTTGAAAATGAATAGAAATCAATGAGGGCAGAGGTGTGAGATGTGTGCACACACTGCACTCTGAGGTTATTTAGGGGGAAACTGTAATGTCTGTCACAATGATGGTTGCATTATAGGATAGAAAAAAAGCCCACATATCCAGGGTTAGGGTTAGGAGTTGTTAGGGTTATTATAACTATATGTACAGGCATAGGTGTCGCCAGACCTCTTTTACTGGGGCACGTGCCTGGTAAGAGCGCCCCGGTATAATCTCAGGAGGTAACCATCCAGCAGAGAGGAATAAGATGATTTAACAAGGACAGAAGACGGGTGTTCATTTCTAAGGGAGAAAAGTAGCTTTTTGATTTTGTTTTTTAATAAACACTGTGTGGTGTATAACAACCAAAACTCATCACAGAATAATACTCAAATTAAATCTGACAGATTGTAATATGTGTATCTTATTGTCTTCATCTTCGGCAGCCATAATAACCGTCACTATGATGTGTAAGTTCAAAAAGCTCTTGGATTTTAAATGTTCCACTGAGATCCAGATCCTGCATGCTCTCTCAGGACAAGAACACTCAGGAAGAGGACACTCTGAAAGACTTTTGTCCCCTTGGTGTCCAGGAGAAGAACCCTGCTGACCTGGCTGGAGACACCATGGAGATGTGACAGCCAGACAGAATGAACTTACTCCTGCATTTCTAACAACATGCTACTTGTGTACGCTCTCATGGAAAAAACAAGCTTGCAGAGAAACCTGGAGGATGCCAACAGAAGCTGTGAATGTGTGTTTGTGTGTCGGCAAGCTGCTGAATTATTAATGCTGTGTATGTGTGTGCATGTGTGTGTGGAGGCTCGGACAGCTTAGAGCCCTACTCTGCTAAAAAAAACATAAAATAAAGTTTCTAACTTTTTACTCCATAAGAGATCATCATCATAAGAGATAAATCATATCACATCATATCGTATGGTATTGTATGATATGGTATAGCATCGTATGGTATCGTATTGTATTGTATGGTATCGTATTGTATCGTATGGTATCGCATTGTATCGTATTGTATTGTATGGTATCGTATTGTATTGTATAGTATCGTATTGTATCGTATTGTATTGTATGGTATCGTATTGTATCGTATGGTATCATATTGTATCGTATTGTATTGTATGGTATCGTATTGTATTGTATGGTATCGTATTGTATTGTATGGTATGGTATTGCATCGTATGGTATCGTATTGTATCGTATGGTATCGTATTGTATCATATTATATCGTATGGTGTGGTATTGTATCGTATTGTATCGTATTGTATCATATGGTATCGTATGGTATCGTATTGTATCGTATGGTATCGTATGGTATCGTATTGTATTGTATGGTATCGTATTGTATTGTATGGTATCGTATTGCATCGTATGGTATCGTATTATATCGTATGGTATTGTATTGTATCATATTGTATCGTATTGTATTGTATGGTATCGTATTGTACTGTATGGTATCGTATTGTATCATATTGTATCGTATTGTATTGTATTGTATCGTATTGTATTGTATGGTATCGTATTGTACTGTAAGGTATCGTATTGTATCGTATGGTATTGTATTGTATCATATTGTATCGTATTGTATTGTATGGTATCGTATTGTACTGTATGGTATCGTATTGTATCATATTGTATTGTATTGTATTGTATGGTATCGTATTGTATTGTATGGTATCGTATTGTACTGTATGGTATCGTATTGTATCGTATGGTATTGTATTGTATCATATTGTATCGTATTGTATTGTATGGTATCGTATTGTACTGTATGGTATTGTATTGTATCATATTGTGTCATATTGTATTGTATGGTATCGTATCGTATTGTACTGTATGGTATCGTATTGTATTGTATGGTATCGTATTGCATCGTATTGTATCGTATTGTATTGTATGGTATCGTATTGTACTGTATGGTATCGTATTGTATCATATTGTATCGTATTGTATTGTATGGTATCGTATTGTATTGTATGGTATCGTATTGTATTGTATGGTATCGTATTGCATCGTATGGTATCACATTGTATCGTATGGTATTGTATTGTATCGTATTGTATTGTATGGTATCGTATTGTATCATATTGTATCGTATGGTATTGTATTGTATCGTATTGTATTGTATGGTATCGTATTGTATCATATTGTATCGTATGGTATTGTATTGTATCGTATTGTATCGTATCGTATTGTATCGTATGGTATCGTATTGTATCAAATGGTATATCACATCCACCATCCATCAACAAGTAACAATGAGTCTGTTTTTTGACTCTTTGGTTTCATACATGTAACTTAATGAACAGGATGTAAATGTCAGACCTTATAATCAGATCTGCTGAGTCATGAACTCTGCAGCTGCAACAGGTAACGTCTCCATTACAGCATCACCGTGGGATTATGACACATGATCATGGTAAAACAGCTTCATTTAACCATCATGTGACAGCTGGACACAGCTGTGAAGTCAGGTTACATTTACAAACTGCATCACGGACCGATCTTCCATATATGACCGAAAGGCAGTAATTAAAAAAAACCAAACAAAAAAACATTCAAAACAGAAAACAGTTTAATTTTTAAATGTCCTGATGAGATGACTTTACTGAGTGGAGTTGCTCTCCCTGACAAACCTACATCTCCCTGACGATCCAACGTCTCCCTGAAGGACCCGGCGTCTCCGTGACGAACCGACGTCTCCGCGACGGACCCGACGTCTCCGTCTTCACCTCCTGGTAAAGTTTATTAAACTCATGTTTCTGTCGGATCTCTAGCTGGTTGACGTGTTTTCTGATGCGTCTCTGTCCGGAGAAACCTCTCTCATCTGTCTGTTGACAGATATGTGATCACCTGCATGTGTGAACATATATGTGTGTGTGTGTGCATGTGACTGTGTGTGTACATATCTGTGGGTGTGTGAACATATATGTGTGCGTGTGTGTGTTCTGGGAGAGGGTAGGCTGGTCGAGGAAACACTGGTCCTGTATCATGACCCTGACCCCGCCCTCCCTGTCTGTCTCAGAAACTGTTCAGGTGATAAAATCAGGATCAGCAGCTGATGTTTTAATATCATTTCTGCAGAAACGTAGTGAAACCAGATCAAACCAGTTCCTGATCCATCCACAGATTTCCAGGACCTCAGGCAGAACACGAGTTTCTTCATGCTGACTCAAGGTAGATGAGCACAAGCACTCTCTGTCCAATCACACGGGGACAGTGGTCCTCTGTAAACCCAGCACGCTCCAGCTGAGAGGGAGGAATTCCTGCAACGGGTTCAGGTTCTGGAGACGCTCATCGAGTCGTCCCACGAGGACACGAAGCCGATGGCTGTCTTTCACCAACATCAGCTGTGCTGAGCCAAACAGGAAACCAAAACTTCTCACTGAACATGAGAGTAAAGCTCTGGAGGTCTTCTGGTTCAGAACTGCAGCCATATTGTTGAGCCATGTTCATCTTTGGAGCAGAAAAAGTCAGAAAATTGGGGGGGAAAGTCTCCTGTTGTCCTGATGGGAAAAAGTAGAACTGAAACGATGATTCCTGGATGCTGCAGAAAATGGATATATTAAAAATTCGTTTCACTGAAAACAAACTTCTTAAATGTGGAACAGAGATGTTTCCTGCTTCTGATCATGCGGATCATCCAGATCTGGAGGATCAGTAGCTTCTTATGCATCAGGACGGAGGACAGAGTGCTGGAGCAGGGACACGTGGAAACCTTGCAGGACGAGGGGGCCAAGGTTCCCCTCACCAGCTACGTGGTGAGAACATCTGTCCAGACTGTTTATATTTGATGAAAATGATGTAAACCTCATTAAAACCACCAGATGTCACATCTGCAGTTAAACAGCCGGTAATGATGAACAACTGATAACAGATTATTCATCGTTTTCAGTCAGAGTTTCTGCAACTGTCATAAAACGCAGGATCGCAGCAGGTAAACAGGTAATGTTAGTTCCCATGTTAGTTTCAGTAAACAGTTAATTACGTTCTAAAATCTGGAATGATTTATTATTATTTGTCTGTTTATTTTAAGGCACCTTTTCCCCAGTCTGTAACCCCCTCGGTGATTTTGTAGGCCCGCCCCTGCAGCGCCCCCTGCTGGGTGGAGGCTCTCAGATCTGATTCTGGTGGAGGAAAGTTTCTCCATCAGTCTGATGGCTCAGATGGTTTCTGGTTAGAATTTTACTATTTTACTCACATTCGGTTCTGGATGAAGTCCCGTCCTCTCCCGAGCGTTTGAGCCGACCGAAGACGAACCCCCAACACAGGTCAGAACCACACAGGACCGACAGGATCCAGACGGCCTGACAGAACAGAGGAAAGGTTTTTATTCATCATGTCAGTTTGTCTCCTTTAACTGAAGAAACGGCATCTGATCCGGTTCGGAGAGACCAGGGACCACCGGCATCAGCAACAACGAAGCTGACAGGCGAAGTGATGTCAAATAAAATGTTGACAAGAGGAGGAAAAACGGCCTGACAGCAGCGGGAGAACTAACAAACTACCGCAATCTGCACGCGGATTCACGCGCAGCTGCGCGCGTGCTGCGGCGAATCTTACCAGTTTCTGCAGCAACATGTCTCCGAGACGGGCTGAGTCCAAAACCAGGAGACCACCGGAGAGGAGACCCGTTAAGAGGCGAGGAAGGAGGGGCGGAGGAAGAGGAGGAGGAGGAAGGGCCTGTCAGTCATCTTAACACCGATCAGGTCCGGGACCCTCAGCCAGCTGCAGAGGGATGGAAACAAACCACATGACCAAATAAATGACATAATAATAATAATAATAATAATAATAATAATAATAATAATAATAAACAACCAAAGTCTTGTTTTTATCCAGGATAACCCTGGTCTGCAGTCTGTTTTCACTCTTTATTCAGAAACAAATACTTTTCAGCCGAATGACAAGTTTCATCTTCAGTATTATTAACTTCTAGTCTTCTTCTAGTTATTACCTGGTCTTCAAGTCACTAACCAGGTGGTCTTCAGATCACTTACTAGGTAGTCTTCAGGTCACTCGCCAGGTCTTCTTTAGGTCACTAACCAGGTCTTCTTCAGGTCACTAACCAGGTGGTCTTCAGATCACTTACTAGGTAGTCTTCAGGTCACTCACCAGGTGTTTTTCAGGTCACTAACCAGGTCTTCTTCGGGTCACTAACTAGGTCTTCTTCAGGTCACTAACCAGGTCTTCTTCAGGTCACTAACTAGGTCTTCTTCAGGTCACTAACCAGGTGTTTTTCGGGTCACTAACCAGGTCTTCTTTAGGTCACTAACCAGGTCTTCTTCAGGTCACTAACCAGGTCTTCTTCAGGTCACTAACTAGGTCTTCTTCAGGTCACTAACTAGGTCTTCTTCAGGTCACTAACCAGGTGTTTTTCAGGTCACTAACCAGGTCTTCTTCAGGTCACTCACCAGGTCTTCTTCAGGTCACTAACCAGGTCTTCTTCAGGTCACTAACTAGGTCTTCTTCAGGTCACTAACCAGGTGTTTTTCAGGTCACTAACCAGGTCTTCTTCGGGTCACTAACCAGGTCTTCTTCAGGTCACTCGCCAGGTCTTCTTCAGGTCACTAACTAGGTCTTCTTCAGGTCACTAACCAGGTGTTTTTCAGGTCACTAACCAGGTCTTCTTCGGGTCACTAACCAGGTCTTCTTCAGGTCCCTCACGTGGCCTGATGGCGCGTGTGTTCGGCCCGCCTGCTGCTGCCGCTTTTCTCAGTGTGCAGTAAATATGTGCTAATCCTGTTCATGGTGGTTTAATCATGGTGCTGTTTCTCCTGTCCAGACTTATGATTGCAGTACTTTGGTGAGCATCACAGTGCCTGTGGAAAGGCTTTTTGACACTCTTAATGAACCAGAGAGAACACGGCTTTATGTTCATCAGAGAGGGGGTGTGCATCTGTTACTGGACCATCCTGTTTGGCTCGCGCCGGATGTGGACTTGCTGCTGTTCATGGGGACAGATTGGTATGCAGGGAGAGTTACAGATGTTGAAGTTTGCTGTGTTAATCTTCCGCCTCCTGGTCCTGCCGGTGTTTCTATCACTGGTTTTTCAGACTTTTTATCCTCTCTTATGAAGCCAGAGAAGGTTTTAGTTCTTGGGATTTTACCTGTCACATTGATGACGTCACATGTCACATGGCTGGAGATTTCTGGTCCATAACGGACTCTTAACTGTTCTTAGCATGTCTCTGTACACGTCAATACTCACACCCTGGACCTCGTTTTCCTTTATGGCTTAAATATTGAACATTGCCGTGTGGGTGATCGACTTGTTACTGATCATAGTTGTAACTTCTCTGATCTTGCCTTCCTCTGGATCTTCCACCTAAAAAAAATGAGGCCCAAAGGCGAATTGTAAATGTTGAGAAATGTTCAGCCTGGTTTGGTCCACTCATACTGGTGGGATGCGGTGGTCCAGATGTTTTTATGGGGCTTTTAACAGGCAGAGCTTAGATATTCTAGATAAAGTCTAGATATTGTCCTTGTGTTACTGAATGTTGTGAGAATTTTCAGAGAAACTGGTAAGACTGAACGTTTATGGAAGACTACTAAACCTGAGATCCACAGGCGTCACCTTAAGGAATGAAATGATGAAAACAGCTAGATTTAATTATTTCTCTCAGTTCATTTCCCAGAATAAGAAACCCCCAAAACTTGTTTGACACCGTTAGTTTTACAGTGTTCCCATCAACGCCCCAAATCTCAGTTTTCTCAGTCAGACAGTAAATATCAGAAAAATCTCACCATCAGCTCTTCCAGAGTTTTCTCTCCACACGTTAAACCTGTGACATGCTGGATAAATGAAACCCTCATTAAACCTGAACATTTTATTTCTGAAACATTTTCAATTTGTTCTCCATCTATATCAACCAGTTTTTGTTATAATAACATTCTTTAGTTTTATTTAAATTTACAGATATTTATTACTTTCCAACCAGTTTTTAATTTGACTAAATTAATAATTTAAAAGAGTTTACAAGTTGGTCAAAACAGTCATGGATATAGAACATATGTGTGTGTCATCTGCAAACAACACGAATTTAACTGAGAAACACTAAAGACATAATTAATATACAAATTAAATAATTGAGGGCCAAATACTGAGCCCTGGGGAACACCACAAGCAATGTCAAGACATCTGGAAGCTCTTCCATTTGAACATGTTTTTCTCTTCAGCCACTTTTTACCCGTTTCCCAGCCACGCCCGTATTCCACATGCATCTAATATCTTAAGTAATATCTCATCATCACATTGGACTGCGCGGCATCAGAAGAGCTCAGTTCAAGGTGGTGTGCCATACAATGGATGCCAACGATAGAGACCTTGTTGCCCTTTAACTTGCCAACGACTCCATTTTTACAGAAGCTCCATCAGTTCCCAGAGCAACCAACCTGCTCCCCCAGTCATCACTTCATCCACCATGGCTGGTGGCTTTGCTTATGTGTGATGCGTCTGCCTTCTCCACCAACTTGATGCCAACAAACTTTGATTCAGTTTTGCCCTGGTGGCTGAACCTGATGTAAACTCTGCTTTCACAGAGCTGTCTGTGGTCATTTTCAGATTCTCTCCGCCTCTGCTTCGCCCTGCATTAACACTTTGGCCTGCTTTTCATTCCTGTATGTTGATCCCACAGCAGTTGATCCTTTGTGTTCATCCAAACTGCAAAAACAAGAAAAATGTAAATAATTCAAACTGATATAAAATCATGTTATCCGATGTAACTGACAGCTTGGCATTTTTCTTTGTAACGTTACAGTTACAGTTAGAGCCACGTTACACCTCTGAATGTAATTACACTGATATTTCAAAGAAGCTAAAGTTTTACTTACTAAAGCATCCACCCGTCAGAAAACGGCGTCGCCTTCTCGCCGCTGGCATGAAACACCGTTTTTATTTTGGAGCTTGTTGGCTCGCTGCGAGAAGCTGGACTGAACCGGGACGCACGTGGCTGTGTTCGTGTTGACGGATGCTCTCCAGCTTCAGTTTTCCTACCACAAAGGAGCTGCTTCTGTTCTCTTTGGAGAGGAGAACGTGGAACAGCTCATCAGCACTCTCCACTTTCTGGTTGGGGCTGGAAGTTCTGCTGCTTCATCCTCCAGTTCACCTGCTTTCTTTTGAAAGGCTGGCCGGCTCCACCTATTCCCGCTTCTTAAAAAGCCTGAGCTACACGGTAAAAACAGCTGATGTAGCGCGTGGCGTTCTCGTGTCACACGCCTGTGCGTCGTTCATACGCACAGACAGCAGAGGAACATGAAGAAATCCACCAAAGCAAAGACTGAAAAACACGACTAATCAGGGGCAAACATTTAGTCCCCAAACGGAAAATTTGGTGGATTTGGCGCCTGGTGGGTCCTGATTTCAGACCTGACTGAAATCTTTGTGAAGACGTTGACAGAAAGCTGCTGGATCCATTTGATTTGAATCAGATGTGTTGGAGCAGCAGAACATAAGCAGCCCTCGAGGACTGAGTGTGACACCCCTGTATTAGACCAGCTGGAAAACCAGGTGGGACTCTCCGGTCCAGTTCTGAACTGGTTTGAATCCTACATGAACGACAGGAATGACTTTGCATCACTTTGAAACTACAGATCTACTCCTGTGATATGTGGAGTTTGGTTCCATGAAGGAGAGGAAGGAGGCCTGGACCGTCCCCGTGGATCCGGCTGCAGGCCTCCATCCTTTGGCCTGAAACCTGAAGTCTGACCTAAAACTTCGTTTTGGTAATTCACTGAAAAGTTTTTCAAGCTTTAAATGAAAATGGAGATATTTCTTTCTCCTTTCTTTATATATTTTCCTGCATAATAGATTTAACAATGATGATGATTTATGTCTACAATCACCTGATGTTTTCAGTTTCTATTTCATCTATTTCATTAGTTATAGTTTGTTCTAATATTTCTACTGTTTCTTCTGGACCTGTGTTTATTACTTTTAATGCTTTTATCTTCTAAATGCAAGGCTCTGCACAAATAAACCTTGCCTCAAAACATAAAGCAGATCAGTTTACTGTCTTCAAAGTAAAAGGACAAAAACTTGGTTCATTTTATTATTCTTTTTAAAATGTACAACATGAAATTAAATGTAGAAAAGTTTGTGTCCTGGATGAAGCCAAAGGGGGAAAATCTGGTGGTTTCTGGAAAAGTCCTCAGTGGGATCAGCTGAAAAATAATAGCTGACGTTAAAACAAGGAAGGCTTCTGGTTCTGACCCGCTCTTCATCCAGATTGGGGAGTTGTGGACTCTGCTCTGAGTTTAAAACCACCTCATCAGAGCCAGGGCGGTTGGATCAAAGCTGGTTAAACATCTCCTGACACGGAGCACGCTGGAAACAGCTGGATTAAAGGAACAGTTTCAGCTCAGTCCACAGAACCACCATCCACCATGGCTGCTGCTAGCCGAGCTGTGGGGTGAAGCGAAGACTCGGGTCATGTTTGCTGCAGAGGGATGGGTTTGGTTCTTGGTGGGATCAAACGGAAGCGGACCTGCGAGCGTTCAGTCGGACAGGGACGGCGAGCGCAGAGACCTGCCGCTGGCCGGACTGTTGCTGTAGGTGTGGGAGTTGTCCCGGTCTCGGTCCTTCTCCCTGTCCTTGCTTTCGTGCTTGTGCTTGTGCTTGTGTTTGTGTTTGTGCTTCTTCTTCTTCTTCTTGTGCTCGTGGTGGTGGTGGTGGTGGTGATGGGCGTGGTCACCTCCGTGCTTAGAAGACGAGGAGGCGGTGTCTTTGGGGAAGGGGGGGACGGGTGTGGCGGGCATGGACAGGAGGGTCTGCTCCACCAGCTGTGGCTCTTTTCCTGAGAAGAAAGAAATGGGAGGTTTAGACCAGATTCATTCTCTGATTGGTGGAAAGTCAGACAGGAAGTGGCTTCATCATCATGTCCAGGTCTAAATAGAGGTCTCTTAGCAACATAGTAGTGATGGTGATGTTTTTATGATGAAATGTGATAAATAAAGCTGTTATCATGGATCATTGTGGATTTACCAGATAGAGTCTCTGAATAAAACTACATTTAGTGGCTGGATTGTAAACCTCCTGGACAGGATAGAAATGCTGGAAAACTTCTGTAGATCAGCTAAAGGGTTAAATATCCATCACATTTACCCCACAGAGACACACACTGCTGCTCCTGGTGGAGGAGGAGACGGAGCTGATCTGATGAAGGTTTAAGGGTTAATGTGACCTTTAATAACCTGAACAATAACTTTTTATTATTATTATTATATTTATTATGTTTTTATATGATTGTAAATAATATTTTCCAGATTCAATCCCAGGAGTCTTTCATCATGGAAATATTTCCCTCTTCCTCTCAAACTGGCTCCACGTCGGTCAGATTGAAGACATCTCTGGTTCTCAGTCCTCTTCAGGTCATCCCACAGATCCACTGATGGATTTAGGTTCTGGTTCTAGCTGGATCGTTCCAGAACTTTGTTCTTTAGTTGATCTGGACGTCTGTTTGGAGTCACTGTCGTGTTGGAAGAGGAAATTCCTCTTCAGCCTCGGTTTTCTAGCAGATGTCCGAAGGTTTTAGACCAGAAGTGAACCTGGTATCTGGACTTGTTCAGACCTCCCTCCACCTGGACTAAAGCCCCAGTTCCAGATGAAGAGATGCCACCACCATGCTTCACTGTGGGGCTGATGTCCAACCTTGGTCTCATCACACTTGATTTGAGGAGACGATGTATTTTTTTTCAGATTGTAGCCGACCGGATGTTTTCCTTTGCCAGAAAAGTCTTCCTTCTTCAACCCTAACAGTCGTCTGTAACCAGCTTATTATACGTTTCTTATTTTTCATCTTTCCCTCCAACAGATCAGTTTGTTTTCCAAGTGAACTGTTCAAAATAAAGTTTGATGATGGTAAAGTTTAAATCCGGTCATTAAACTCACCATGTGAACACAATCTGAGTTAATCTGGGATTGACCCTCATGCACCACTGTGAACATTTTTGCATATTTGTGTCCTCTTCACCTGTCCACCTCTTTTCGTGCATGTGGTGTATTTGTTTCTCTTGAGAAACTGGAATTCAACTTTTAACTTTTCTGAGGTCAATTAAATAAATTAACGCATTAAAAACATTTTGAGGATTTTAAGTTTGGTAACTGGTGTCACTGTTGGACAATTTTTAATCAGTCTTGGACTGATCAAAGATTACCCCAATTATTAACTTTGATGCTTTTTTTTTTTGTAGGATCAACATTAAAATTTTCTACCCTCTTAAGTCATTAAGGACAAAATGTCTACAAAAATAGTTTATTGGGTTAAATTGTTTGATCGGCTTTAGTCCTGATCAAAACGATCAAACAATGAATAATTAAGAGGATTTTAACCCTTTAAATACCAGTTTGGTTACATAATGCTGACATATTTGTTTAATAAAATAATTATTTTTTATTATTTTCCATAAAACAAAAGTTGGAAGGCTGAGAGATTTCTTTATTTAGATTTTAGTCTATCTGATTTCCTGCAGCAGTTTGGATGTAAAACCTCAGAAAGCAGTCTGAAACCAGAGTTCTGGTGGGTTGGAGGTGGTTCGGACGCGTGCTCTGGACCGGGAGGTGGTTCGGACGCGTGCTCTGGACCGGGAGGTGGTTTGGACACGTGCTCTGGACCGGGAGGTGGCTCTGGACCGGGAGGTGGTTCGGACGCGTGCTCTGGACCGGGAGGTGGTTCGGATGCGTGCTCTGGACCGGGAGGTGGTTCAGACGCGTGCTCTGGACTGGGTTCTGTTTACCTGGCGTTGAAGGCCTTTCCAACAGGTTGAGATGATGGTGGATGAAGGCCTGACTGTCATGAACGGTCTCCATGTCGATGTCTTCATCTTCCATGGTGTTGAACTGGATCAGAACCACAGAAATCAGAGTTTACTGGTCAGCAGCGACGATCGGGTCCCTTCCTGAGGGAATGTGTTGGAGAAGCAGCAGCTCACCCGGATCTTGTACCGTCCTCCTCTTCCATCGTCATCTTGCTGCTGCAGAACCTGTCCTGGTTCTGGAGGAGAGCCCAGCGGGGTCTCAGCCTTTCTCTTCAGGCCCTGGGGGGGTTGGCCAACTCCACACACCCCCAGCGAGATGGGATCGGGTTCTTCATCCACCTGGAAAACAAAGATCCAGGAATCAGGAAAACATTCAGTCATCATTCTTTGAGAAACTGGTCACAGTAACGATTTTAGTTCAGTCAGACGTGTCACTTTTCCTCCCGTTGTCAAGGCAACCAGTGACAGCTGACATCATCCTGACAGTGTGACTCATTCAATGATCCAGATGTTCCATCGCCCTGCTTCGTCTTCTTCTCGGCTGAAACAAGACTACTCCTGACACTTACCGTGCTGTAGCTCATGCCCACGCCGTGAATGCCGATGCTGGCGGGCGAGTCCAGGACGGCGCCGACCCCTGGCTCCGGTTTGATGGTGGGGTTGAGGACCGCCTTCTTCTCCTTCAGGTTGAGGACCAGGCCCAGTTCTGGCAGAGGCAGGCAAGAGGGCCGAGTCAAGCCAAAGAGCGTGTAGTAGAGGTTCACGGCATCGCAGCGCAGTCGCCAGTCGTAGGACATACCTGAACGAGACACAGGGAAAAGGGGCGGGGTCACACTCTGATCCTGGTCTCCCTGAACAGCTTAAAGATCTGTCAGATAAATGTACGTTTCGCCTCCAGACATGTTGGCTGCACTTCAATCACACGTACTGGAAACGCTCGCAGAGATAAAACCATCACAAACAAACGTCAGAGCCCTTCTGAAGCCGACGGTCCAAAGACCCGGAGCCGAACAACGGGGCCCAACCGGCTACTGAGGAGACATAAAGCGCAGCGTTTGTGCAGGACTGACCTTCATCATTGTGTTTAACACTCGGGGTGGGGGGTTCTATAACATACAATTGTGGTGAGCATGTGTTTAAACTGGCTGCAGCCAGCCGGCAAACAGGAGTCCAGAGGAAAGAATAATCAGCAGTTTGTTCATCCTGCTTGTAAATCAATAAGAGGAACAACAGGCTGCAACCAGAGCCGAGGTCGGCAGGAATCTGGGAACAGAGACGTGTGTTTGGCTTTGAGCTGGCGGCTGTTTGGGTTGGCACGCTGCAGCTTTACAGCATGGTTAGCTAGCTGAAAGCTACAAGGACCCCCTGGAAGAAAAAGAAATAATGAAATCCGAGGACACAATGGGAGGCAGGGGGTTCTTCACCACAACGGAGAGATTCTTCACTTCACGGTGACTAAAATGGCCACATAACCATGACAGAAGGAGACAGAGAGATTATTTATCCTCAGACCTGCAGTCATGAAAGAGAACCCACTGGAACCAGTCCATTCGGACCTGGCTGGTTCCCCAGACCCAGTTTATTTGGCTCTGAATGGAGAATGAAAACATGAGGGAAAGAAGAACAAGTTCTCTGGTTTACACCATCAGGATCTGTACTGGGAACCACTGAAGGCTGGAGGACCTCCTCTTCTTCGTTTTCTTCTTCTGTGCCTCCTCTCAGGTAAGTTTTAATTTGGCTGGTTGCAGCAATAAAATAAAATGAAATAAATTACTCCACAGTCTGCTCCAGGTTCTGGTCCAGACCCTGGCCTTTGTTCTGGTCCAGAGTCTTTTCCTGGTTCTGGTCCAGGTTCTGCTGCCTGCAGATGGAGAGGTTGTGAAATGAGAATGAGCAAGAAGCTGCTCAGCTCCAGTAGATGGACTGTGGCCAACCAGTGAGTGAATGGGTCAGTTTGTGGTCAGAGGAGAAGAAAAGCCAGAAGCAACCGTCTTCAGATCTGATGAAACGCTGAGCAGATGTTGACCTGGGAGGCTGGAAAACATTGTCAGAAAGAAAAAGGAGTGGAGCTAAAACATGTTTGTTTGAGAAAAGGACAATGAGGCAGCAGCAAAGCACCACACTAAACATGGAGGATCCTGAAAGCAACCAGAAACATCCCAGTTTCCACCAGCTGCTGTTACAGCTCATTCACAAACACCAACAGTTTGTCGTCCTTTACAGACTCTGATGAAGACTGTGGCATTCAGTCTGACCACATCTGAGTTCTGATATCAGTGTTTGTGTTGTTCATTAAAATATAATAAAATAACAATCGAGTTTTGTATGATTTTTTTCATCTTAATTGTGTTATTTTAAAATAGATTAAGTTCACCAACACATTAACCCTGAAACCTCCAGCAGGTTTCCCCGAGGTCTCTCTCTACCATCACCAGTCTCTCTCTCTACCATCACCAGTCTCTCTCTCTACCATCACCAGTCTCTCTCTCTACCATCACCAGTCTCTCTCTACCATCACCAGTCTCTCTCTCTACCATCACCAGTCTCTCTCTACCATCACCAGTCTCTCTCTCTACCATCACCAGTCTCTCTCTCTCTACCATCACCAGTCTCTCTCTCTACCATCACCAGTGTTTCTCTCTACCATCACCAGTCTCTCTCTACCATCACCAGTCTCTCTCTCTACCATCACCAGTCTCTCTCTACCATCACCAGTCTCTCTCTACCATCACCAGTCTCTCTCTACCATCACCAGTGTCTCTCGCTACCATCACCAGTGTCTCTCTCTACCATCACCAGTCTCTCTCTACCATCACCAGTCTCTCTCTCTACCATCACCAGTCTCTCTCTACCATCACCAGTCTCTCTCTCTACCATCACCAGTCTCTCTCTCTACCATCACCAGTCTCTCTCTACCATCACCAGTCTCTCTCTCTACCATCACCAGTCTCTCTCTACCATCACCAGTCTCTCAGCAGTGGTGGTGTGTAGCTCTGTGGGGTAAATGTGATGGATATTTAACCCTTTAGATGATCTACAGAAGGTTTCCAGACATTTCTATCCTATCCAGGAGGTTTACAATCCAGCCACTAAATGTAGTTTTATTCAGAGACTCTATCTGGTAAATCCATCATGATCCATGATAACAGCATTATTTATCACATTTCACCATAAAAACATCACCATCACTACTATGTTGCTAAGAGACCTCTATTTAGACCTGGACATGATGATGAAGCCACTTCCTGTCAGACTTTCCACCAATCAGAGAGCTTAGATTGACGGTAACGTCCAATCAGGAGCAGCCAAAGATCAACCAGTGAGCAGAAAGTTCTATGTGTGTGTGAAAAGAAGAAAAATAATGCTCCTCTATGGCTGGAATAAAGCCAAGAAGACGTTTCTGATGCACGGTGGCGCCACAAAGCAGCTGAGCTGGAGTTGGTTTAGTGAGGATAGCAGGTAAATAGTAGCAGGAATAACTGGAAATGAGGAAAAAGTGGAAACATGGAAATAGTTTCTGTTGTGTGTTTGTTTCAATAACAATATTTTTTCTCCTGAAAGCCAAGACTTGAGAGAACGATGAGATGAGAAAAGGTTTGGTCACTGTTGATCTGTGTGTTATTTCTACAAAGTTCTGTTAGTAATAAATTCTGCTTTCTTCTTCTGGTCGGCCTTTATGCTGCTATATCTGTGTGTGTGATTCCAATCTTACACATACAACTGCCCTGGCCTGCTTGTTGCTATGACGACAGGAACATTCTGTACTGTAGTCACTCTGAAAATTCCTGATCGAGACGCACGTTTTGATATAACAGTCGAAGCTGTGGGGGTAGATGCTGAAAGTTGTGACAAAGCGATAGTAATATGCTGCCTTGTGCACCCACTACTACAAAGTACAAGCAAATAGTAAAGTGCAAACAGACCCTGATTTAAAAAAGATTCAGCAACCACAAACAGCAACAGTAAGACCTGGTTTCGGGTCCTGGCTGCTAGCTCCAGAGTTTCTGTCCCACCATGATGAGACAGACGTCTCTGGAACCAGCTGTCATGTAACTCCTGGTTTCCTGCTGTCTGCTAACATCTGTAGCATCGTGCTGAACCTGTACAGGGGCGCAGGTGAGGAAGAGGTTGACTCTGTGTTCTTCTGACAGCAGCAGCTTCAACGTGTATCTCTGTAGTTAAAGGAAGAATAACTAGACTCGTCGTCATCATCATCAGGTCAGATCTGCAGGCTGTCAGCTGATTCAAGATAAACTTGTTTAAACTTTCATTCTCATGTTGATTTCCAAACATGTTTGTGTATTAACAGCACAGGTGTGTGTGTTACCTGAGTTCATGAGCTTCCAGAGCTGATCAACCAGAGCTTCGTTACACAGCACTGAGTCGGCCGTCTTGGTGAACGGTGGATTCTTGCAGAGTATGCTCAGGATCTTATGTCTGCTTAGACAAAACCAAGGAAACACACAGAGATGGAAACTTCAGTAACGTGCAGGTGTGTTTACTAACAGTCATACTTCCAGCCTCAGCAACACCACGTCAGCCTGACAGGTGGTTCAGCTCAGAGGTTTATACGCTGCCTCAGAGGCCATACATAAGAGCAGATCTTAGCATCATCGTCATACATTAACACATAGCTGATGTCAACCGTTTCCTTCAGTGGATCCAGGAGCAGTCGTCATCTGGAAGGCTGGATGACCACTGATCCTGGACCCAGAGAAGCAAAGAGGGTTGTTCCTGCCTGCAGGGATGTACAACCAGAGGAAAACCAGGAAGGAACCTGAGCCTAAGGATGAAATGTAAAGCTGTTTAATACATTTAACAGACTACTAAAGGGAAATGATGAGAACACTTTTATTTTAAGCAGATCTTTATAAATTCACACGATGAAATAAAGTTTGATAATCTAAAAAACAGTTGAGTTCTGGAGCCACCAAGTCCAGTTTATTTCTATAGCACATTTAAAACAACCCAAGTTCTGTACAGACAGACAATAAAAAACATTAGACAGCAATAAAATAAAAAACATAAGCAAAATAGCACACAATAATAACAAAATGGTAGAAAATGAAAGAAAACAAAAAAGTAAGCAAGAAGAAGGTTTAGGAAAGCCCAGACAACGTGCCTATCTACAAGTGAAAGCCGAGGAGAACAGATGTGTCTACATGACCGAGCGTCACATGCACGAATGTCGCCTGTCGCTTGGCTGGAGGAGGACAGCGGTTTTCGCCTCAATATGCAGGTTCCATAGGAAATGATGGAGAAGGAGCAACGTCGCCTCCTAGTCATTGAACTCACTGGTTCTTTTTCTTTTCTTTGTCTACTGTTGTCTTTACCTATACGAGTTACTGTAATTGTTATGTAAAAGGAAAATTAAAAATAAAGTATAAAGAGTGTCCAGGACCCTAAAAAGAAACTGAGGTTTACGACTGTTGACCAATATGAGAGTGGATATAACAGCCTTCTGGTATTCCAGTAAAGTGTCTTTAAACAGCGTGAAGCCGGCCCTCCTTCCGTCTCCGTTCTGCACATCTACAGATGCGAGTGTCGTGGAGCCATGGTTCTGATGCAGTCTGCTGCGCCTGAATTGGAAGGGTGCTACTCCATGATAACACTGCAGATGGAGATATAAAAAGGTTCAGTAAGGTGTCTATACCACGACTGCAGTCCTGGTCTTGGACTGCATGACAGCCAAAGCCTCAGAAAAGTGGGCTGCAGTTAAAGGGGTAAGAATGCGAGTCCGGCGGGCTGGAAGGGGTGTAACTGGACGTGGGAGTGTAATGTTGAAGAGGATAGGGAAATGATACGAAATGTGGGTGTTAAGAACCTCACTGACACTTAAGTTTAATCCAAATGATAGCACGAGACCCAATGTATGCCCGTTCTCACGCGTTATTCCAGAAACCGACTGGGAGAGGTTAAGAGTCAGTAAGGTTAAGAAAATCTCTGACCAAAGGATGAGATTCACAACAAATATGAATACTGAAATGCAACAATTAAAAAACTATCATAGTTCACTGCTAGAATGCCCTCAAAATCTGTAAACTCCTGATTAAAACCTTTGTTGAACAGCAGCGGACGATAAACCAGCGCACATAGGATCAGTCTGCACCTAAAAGCCTGAGACTGAGGGTGGCTGTAACAGCTGGTACTGAAAGACTGATTCAATCCGCCGCCTCGGCCTGCGCTGCGACACAAGCTGAAGTAGAAGCACTCAGGGAAGCAGTTCAGAAAAGGAATGAGTCACCGGGCTGAGCCCGTCTCCATAACGAACATGAAATCTAGCTGGTGTGAAGAGATGATGTCGATCAGGATAAAAGTCTTGTTTCCTTTGGATCTGGCTTTAAGTCGTCCCTTCTTGGATCAGGGGGGAAGCATGGTGCAACGACCAGACATTTCTAAAAACAGACCTGAGGCAGAGGAAGCAGAGTCTGGACTGCAGGCAGGCCAGTTCAGCAGCCGGACTCTTCTCCTGTGAAGCCATGCTGCTGTGATGGATGCAGGATGTGGTTCAGCACTGAAATCTGCAAGGTCTTCCCTGAAAGAGACGTTGTCTGGATGGGAGCAGATGTTGCTCTAAAACCTCCATGTACTTTTCAGCATTGATGGAGCTTCACAGATGTGGAAGCTGCCCACGCCATAGGCACTAATGCAGCCCCATCCCATCAGAGATGCAGCTTTTCACCTGTCCACTGATAACAAGCTGGATGCTCCCTCTCCTCTTTAGTCTGCAGGACACGCCGTCCATGCTTTCCACAAACTACACTGTGTGCAGAATTATTAGCCAAATGAGTATTTTGACCACATCATCCTCTTTATGCATGTTGTTCTACTCCAACCGGTACAGGCTTGAAAGCCTACTACCAGTTAAGCATATCAGGTGATGTGCATCTCTGTAATGAGAAGGGGTGTGGTCTAATGACATCAACACCCTATATCAGGTGTGCATAATTATTAGGCAACTTCCATTCCTTTGGCAAAATGGGTCAGAAGAGAGATTTGACGGACTCTGAAATGTCAAAAATAGTGAGATGTCTTGCAGAGGGATGCAGCACTCTTAAAATTGCCAAGCTTTTGAGGCGTGATCATCGAACAATCAAGCGTTTCATTCAGAATAGTCAACAGGGTCGCAAGAAGCGTGTTGAAAAAACAAGGCGCAAAATAACTGCCCATTAACTGAGGAAAATCAAGCGTGAAGCTGCCAAGATGCCATTGGCCACCAGTTTTGCCATATTTCAGAGCTGCAACATCACTGGAGTGCCAAGAAGCACAAGGTGTGCAATACTCAGGGACATGGCCAAGGTAAGGAAGGCTGAAAAACGACCACCACTGAACAAGACACACAAGATAAAACGTCAAGACTGGGCCAAGAAATATCATAAGACTGATTTTTCTAAGGTTTTACTGACTGATGAAATGAGAGTGAGTCTTGATGGGCCAGATGGATGGGCCCGTGGCTGGATCAGTACAGGGCAGAGAGCTCCACTCCGAGTCAGACGCCAGCAAGGTGGAGGTGGGATACTGGTATGGGCTGGTATCATCAAAGATGAGCTTGTGGGACCTTTTCGGGTTGAGGATGGAGTCAAGCTCAACTCCCAGTCCTACTGCCAGTTTCTGGAAGACACCTTCTTCAAGCAGTGGTACAGGAAGAAGTCAGCATCGTTCAAGAAAAACATGGTTTTCATGCAGGACAACGCTCCATCACACGCATCCAAGTACTCCACTGCGTGGCTGGCCAGAAAAGGTCTAAAAGAAGAAAAAATAATGACATGGCCTCCTTGTTCACCTGATCTTAACCCCATAGAGAACCTGTGGTCCCTCATCAAATGTGAGATCTACAGGGAGGGAAAACAGTACACCTCTCTGAACAGGGTCTGGGAGGCTGTGGTTGCTGCTGCACGCAATGTTGATCGTGAACAGATCAAGACACTGACAGAATCTATGGATGGCAGGCTTTTGAGTGTCCTCGCAAAGAAAGGTGGTCATATTGGTCACTGAGTTGTTTGTTTTGTTTTTGAATGCCAGAAATGTATATTTGTAAATTTTGAGTTATATTGGTTTCCCTGGTGAAAATAAATAAGTGAAATGGGTATATATTTGGTTTTTGTTAAGTTGCCTAATAATTATGCATAGTAATAGTCACCTGCACACACAGATATCCTCCTAAGATACTAAAACTAAAAAAGCCCCACTCCAACTTCCAAAAATATTCAGCTTTGATATTTATGAGTCTTTTGTGTTCATTGCGAACATAGTTGTTGCTCTCTAATAAAATTAATCCTCAAAAATACAACTTGCCTAATAATTCTGCACACCCTGTAGTTCACATCTTCATTCAGGTTTCCACTTTGCCTCAGACCGTTTTAAATGAGCTTTGGTCCAGAGAAGACGGAAGAAGCTGGTTCTGGATCCTGTTCACATCTGGTTTCTTCTCTGCATGATTTCTGCTGGGTTTCAGAGACAGTGGTTTCTGGAAGTCTTCCAGAGTCCATGCAGTGGTTTCCATGCTTTGTTCCACAGTTTTTAGACCCAGTTAGTCTCAGACTGGTGTACCTATGCCCATCTTTTTTTTTTTAAACTTACCCTGCCCAGCGTCATGACAGCAGGATGATGGTCTGGCTGCCGTGTTGTGCTGAACTAATTTATTCTGCCAATAGGAGCCTTTTGGATGTGCGGCTCCCCTCGAATCTTAAATGTTGTTTTTATTATTGTTTTAAAATGTGTTTTTGTTCATAACTGCTGGAGGATGGAGGAGAAACAGGAAGAGAAAAGATAGAAAAAGGAGAACAAATCAAAAGGTAGAAAATAAACCTCAACAACAGTCAAAGCTAAACAGCAGGAAACTTCCTGAAGGCTTCTAGAGACCTTCAGAGGAGAAGAAGACCTGTAGAAACCATGAACAGCAGTCAACACCCCAGCAGCTAGAATGTGTGTGTGTGTGTGTGTGTGTGTGTACTAAGCATTAGGGGTGAGTTGTGTTGAGGATCAGAGGCAGACCAAGAAGGCCGCAAGCCCTGGGCGACCAGAAGCCACCACAGAGACCAGAACCGAGACAGTCCACCAGAGCCCAGAAAGTCCACCAGAGACCAGAACCGAGACAGTCCACCAGAGACCAGAACCGAGACAGTCCACCGCAGAGACCAGAACCGAGAAAGTCCATCAGACACCAGAACCGAGAAAGTCCACCAGAGACCAGAACCGAGAAAGTCCACCAGAGACCAGGACCGAGACAGTCCACCGCAGAGACCAGAACCACCAGAGACCAGAACTGAGACAGTCCACCAGAGACCATAACCGAGACAGTCCACCGCAGAGACCAGAACACAGAAAGTCCACCAGAGACCAGAACCAAGACAGTCCACCGCAGAGATCAGAACCGAGACAGTCCACCAGAGACCAGAACCGAGAAAGTCCACCAGAGACCAGGACCGAGACAGTCCACCGCAGAGACCAGAACCACCAGAGACCAGAACTGAGACAGTCCCCCAGAGACCATAACCGAGACAGTCCACCGCAGAGACCAGAACACAGAAAGTCCACCAGAGACCAGAACCAAGACAGTCCACCGCAGACATCAGAACCGAGACAGTCCACCAGAGACCAGAACCGAGAAAGTCCACCAGAGACCAGAACCAAGACAGTCCACCAGAGACCAGAACTGAGAAAGTCCACCAGAGACCAGAACCGAGACAGCCCCCCGCAGAGACCAGAACCGAGACAGCCCCCCGCAGAGACCAGAACCGAGACAGTCCACCGCAGAGACCAGAACCGAGACAGTCCACCGCAAAGACCAGAACCGAGAAAGTCCACCGCAGAGACCAGAACCGAGACAGTCCACCAGAGACCAGAACCGAGAAAGTCCACCAGAGACGAGAACTGAGACAGTCCACCGCAGAGACCAGAACCACCAGAGACCAGAACTGAGCCAGTCCACCAGAGACCAGAACCGAGACAGTCCACCGCAGAGACCATAACAGAGACAGTCCATCGCAGAGACCAGAACAGAGACAGTCCACTGCAGAGACCAGAACCGATACAGTCCACCAGAGACCAGAACCAAGACAGTCCACCAGAGACCAGAACCGAGAAAGTCCACCAGAGACCAGAACCAAGACAGTTCACCACAGAAACCAGAACCGAGAAAGTCCACCGCAGAGACCAGAACCGAGAAAGTCCACCGCAGAGACCAGAACCACCAGAGACCAGAACTGAGCCAGTCCACCAGAGACCAGAACCGAGACAGTCCACCGCAGAGACCATAACCGAGACAGTCCACCGCAGAGACCAGAACACAGAAAGTCCACCAGAGACCAGAACCAAGACAGTCCACCGCAGAGACCAGAACCGAGACAGTCCACCAGAGACCAGAACCGAGAAAGTCCACCAGAGACCAGAACCGAGACAGTCCACCGCAGAGACAATAACAGAGACAGTCCACTGCAGAGACCAGAACCGATACAGTCCACCAGAGACCAGAACCGATACAGTCCACCAGAGACCAGAACCGAGACAGTCCACCAGAGACCAGAACCGAGAAAGTCCACCAGAGACCAGAACCAAGACAGTTCACCACAGAAACCAGAACCGAGAAAGTCCACCGCAGAGACCAGAACCGAGAAAGTCCACCGCAGAGACCAGAACCACCAGAGACCAGAACTGAGCCAGTCCACCAGAGACCAGAACCGAGACAGTCCACCGCAGAGACCATAACCGAGAAAGTCCACCGCAGAGACCAGAACACAGAAAGTCCACCAGAGACCAGAACCAAGACAGTCCACCGCAGAGACCAGAACCGAGACAGTCCACCAGAGACCAGAACCGAGAAAGTCCACCAGAGACCAGAACCGAGAAAGTCCACCGCAGAGACCAGAACTGAGACAGTCCACCAGAGACCAGAACCGAGACAGTCCACCAGAGACCAGAACCGAGAAAGTCCACCAGAGACCACAACCGAGACACCCCCCCACAGACACCAGAACCGAGACAGCCCCCCGCAGAGACCAGAACCGAGACAGTCCACCGCAGAGACCAGAACCGAGACAGTCCACCGCAAAGACCAGAACCGAGAAAGTCCACCGCAGAGACCAGAACCGAGAAAGTCCACCAGAGACCAGAACCGAGAAAGTCCACCAGAGACCAGGACCGAGACAGTCCACCGCAGAGACCAGAACCACCAGAGACCAGAACTGAGACGGTCCACCAGAGACCATAACCGAGACAGTCCACCGCAGAGACCAGAACACAGAAAGTCCACCAGAGACCAGAACCAAGACAGTCCACCACAGAGACCAGAACCGAGACAGTCCACCAGAGACCAGAACCGAGAAAGTCCACCAGAGACCAGAACCGAGAAAGTCCACCGCAGGGACCAGAACTGAGACAGTCCACATGAGACCAGAACCGAGACAGTCCACCAGAGACCAGAACTGAGAAAGTCCACCAGAGACCAGAACCGAGACAGCCCCCCGCAGAGACCAGAACCGAGACAGCCGCCCGCAGAGACCAGAACCAAGACAGTCCACCGCAGAGACAGAACCGAGACAGTCCACCGCAAAGACCAGAACCGAGAAAGTCCACCGCAGAGACCAGAACCGAGACAGTCCACCAGAGACCAGAACCGAGAAAGTCCACCAGAGACGAGAACTGAGACAGTCCACCGCAGAGACCAGAACCACCAGAGACCAGAACTGAGCCAGTCCACCAGAGACCAGAACCGAGAAAGTCCACCAGAGACCAGAACCGAGAAAGTCCACCAGAGACCAGAACCGAGACAGTCCACCAGAGACCAGAACTGAGAAAGTCCACCAGAGACCAGAACCGAGACAGCCCCCCGCAGAGACCAGAACCGAGACAGCCCCCCGCAGAGACCAGAACCGAGACAGTCCACCGCAGAGACCAGAACCGAGACAGTCCACCGCAAAGACCAGAACCGAGAAAGTCCACCGCAGAGACCAGAACCGAGACAGTCCACCAGAGACCAGAACCGAGAAAGTCCACCAGAGACGAGAACTGAGACAGTCCACCGCAGAGACCAGAACCACCAGAGACCAGAACTGAGCCAGTCCACCAGAGACCAGAACCGAGACAGTCCACCACAGAGACCATAACAGAGACAGTCCATCGCAGAGACCAGAACAGAGACAGTCCACTGCAGAGACCAGAACCGAGACAGTCCACCAGAGACCAGAACCGAGACAGTCCACCAGAGACCAGAACCGAGAAAGTCCACCAGAGACCAGAACCAAGACAGTTCACCACAGAAACCAGAACCGAGAAAGTCCACCGCAGAGACCAGAACCGAGAAAGTCCACCGCAGAGACCAGAACCACCAGAGACCAGAACTGAGCCAGTCCACCAGAGACCAGAACCGAGACAGTCCACCGCAGAGACCATAACCGAGACAGTCCACCGCAGAGACCAGAACACAGAAAGTCCACCAGAGACCAGAACCAAGACAGTCCACCGCAGAGACCAGAACCGAGACAGTCCACCAGAGACCAGAACCGAGAAAGTCCACCAGAGACCAGAACCGAGACAGTCCACCGCAGAGACAATAACAGAGACAGTCCATCGCAGAGACCAGAACAGAGACAGTCCACTGCAGAGACCAGAACCGATACAGTCCACCAGAGACCAGAACCGAGACAGTCCACCAGAGACCAGAACCGAGAAAGTCCACCAGAGACCAGAACCAAGACAGTTCACCACAGAAACCAGAACCGAGAAAGTCCACCGCAGAGACCAGAACCGAGAAAGTCCACCGCAGAGACCAGAACCACCAGAGACCAGAACTGAGCCAGTCCACCAGAGACCAGAACCGAGACAGTCCACCGCAGAGACCATAACCGAGACAGTCCATCGCAGAGACCAGAACCGAGACAGTCCACCGCAGAGACCATAACCGAGAAAGTCCACCGCAGAGACCAGAACACAGGAAGTCCACCAGAGACCAGAACCAAGACAGTCCACCGCAGAGACCAGAACCGAGACAGTCCACCAGAGACCAGAACCGAGAAAGTCCACCAGAGACCAGAACCGAGAAAGTCCACCGCAGAGACCAGAACTGAGACAGTCCACCAGAGACCAGAACCGAGACAGTCCTCCAGAGACCAGAACCGAGAAAGTCCACCAGAGACCAGAACCGAGACAGCCCCCCGCAGACACCAGAACCGAGACAGCCCCCCGCAGAGACCAGAACCGAGACAGTCCACCGCAGAGACCAGAACCGAGACAGTCCACCTCAAAGACCAGAACCGAGAAAGTCCACCGCAGAGACCAGAACCGAGAAAGTCCACCAGAGACCAGAACCGAGAAAGTCCACCAGAGACCAGGACCGAGACAGTCCACCGCAGAGATCAGAACCACCAGAGACCAGAACTGAGACGGTCCACCAGAGACCATAACCGAGACAGTCCACCGCAGAGACCAGAACACAGAAAGTCCACCGCAGAGACCAGAACCAAGACAGTCCACCACAGAGACCAGAACCGAGACAGTCCACCAGAGACCAGAACCGAGAAAGTCCACCAGAGACCAGAACCGAGAAAGTCCACCGCAGAGACCAGAACTGAGACAGTCCACATGAGACCAGAACCGAGACAGTCCACCAGAGACCAGAACTGAGAAAGTCCACCAGAGACCAGAACCGAGACAGCCCCCCGCAGAGACCAGAACCGAGACAGCCCCCCGCAGAGACCAGAACCAAGACAGTCCACCGCAGAGACAGAACCGAGACAGTCCACCGCAAAGACCAGAACCGAGAAAGTCCACCGCAGAGACCAGAACCGAGACAGTCCACCAGAGACCAGAACCGAGAAAGTCCACCAGAGACGAGAACTGAGACAGTCCACCGCAGAGACCAGAACCACCAGAGACCAGAACTGAGCCAGTGCACCAGAGACCAGAACCGAGACAGTCCACCGCAGAGACCATAACCGAGACAGTCCATCGCAGAGACCAGAACCGGGACAGTCCACTGCAGAGACCAGAACCGATACAGTCCACCAGAGACCAGAACCGAGACAGTCCACCAGAGACCAGAACCCAGAAAGTCCACCAGAGACCAGAACCGAGACAGTTCACCACAGAAACCAGAACCGAGAAAGTCCACCGCAGAGACCAGAACCGAGAAAGTCCACCAGAGACCAGAACCGAGACAGTCCACCGCAGAGACCAGAACCGAGACAGTCCACCGCAGAGACCAGAACCGAGACAGTCCCCCAGAGACCAGAACCGAGAAAGTCCCCCAGAGACCAGAACCGAGACAGTCCACCAGAGACCAGAATCGAGACAGTCCACCGCAGAGACCAGAACCGAGAAAGTCCATCAGAGACCAGAACCGAGAAAGTCCACCAGAGACCAGAACCGAGACAGTCCACCAGAGACCAGAACCGAGACAGTCCACCGCAGAGACCAGAACCACCAGAGACCAGAACTGAGACAGTCCACCAGAGACCATAACCGAGACAGTCCACCGCAGAGACCAGAACACAGAAAGTCCACCAGAGACCAGAACCGAGAAAGTCCACCGCAGAAACCAGAACTGAGACAGTCCACCAGAGACCAGAACCGAGACAGTCCACCAGAGACCAGAACCGAGACAGCCCCCCGCAGAGACCAGAACCGAGACAGCCCCCCGCAGAGACCAGAACCGAGACAGTCCACCGCAGAGACCAGAACCGAGACAGTCCACCGCAAAGACCAGAACCGAGAAAGTTCACCACAGAGACCAGAACCGAGACAGTCCACCAGAGACCAGAACCGAGAAAGTCCACCAGAGACCAGAACCAAGACAGTCCACCGCAGAGACCAGAACCGAGACAGTCCACCAGAGACCAGAACCGAGAAAGTCCACCAGAGACCAGAACCGAGAAAGTCCACCGCAGAGACCAGAACTAAGACAGTCCACCAGAGACCAGAACCGAGACAGTCCACCAGAGACCAGAACCGAGAAAGTCCACCAGAGACCAGAACTGAGACAGCCCCCCGCAGAGACCAGAACCGAGACAGCCCCCCGCAGAGACCAGAACCAAGACAGTCAACCGCAGAGACCAGAACCGAGACAGTCCACCGCAGAGACCATAACCGAGACAGTCCACCGCAGAGACCAGAACACAGAAAGTCCACCAGAAACCAGAACCAAGACAGTCCACCGCAGAGACCAGAACCGAGACAGTCCACCAGAGACCAGAACCGAGAAAGTCCACCAGAGACCAGAACCGAGAAAGTCCACCGCAGAGACCAGAACTAAGACAGTCCACCAGAGACCAGAACCGAGACAGTCCACCAGAGACCAGAACCGAGAAAGTCCACCAGAGACCAGAACCGAGACAGCCCCCCGCAGAGACCAGAACCGAGACAGCCCCCCGCAGAGACCAGAACCAAGACAGTCCACCGCAGAGACCAGAACCGAGACAGTCCACCGCAAAGACCAGAACTGAGAAAGTCCACCGCAGAGACCAGAACCGAGACAGTCCACCAGAGACCAGAACCGAGAAAGTCCACCAGAGACCAGAACTGAGACAGTCCACCGCAGAGACCAGAACCACCAGAGACCAGAATTGAGCCAGTCCACCAGAGACCAGAACCGAGACAGAAGGAAGCAGAGGAAGGCTGCTGCGGCAGAGCCAGTCCAGACAGCCGCCCACCACAGGCCAGCGCCCGTCTCAGTGCACCCGGCCAGGCACCCCAGAGATCACAATGCCCCCAACACTCCCTCACCTCACCCATCCCTCTAAACTTCACACCCCAGCCCAACCCTCCCCTCCCACCTTCCCATCCACATCCATGCCTCCATCCCACTCCAATCCCAAACCATTCCCCTAATCTCATCCAGCCCCGAGGCTCCACCCCCCACCAACCTCTGAGGGAGTAGCCCAAGCAGGCCAGATGGCAGGGAGCGTTCTATCCCAGGAAAAAGTCATGAACAGAAGACATACATTTGCTGTGTTTGTGTGTGGAGTTTTCTGACCTGACATAGTGAGCAGGATCATTCTGGACCATGGACAGCAGCCACTGCAGCTCTGCTGAGCTCCGTTCAACTGCAGCAAAACAACACAGCAGACAGTCAAACTCTGGGTCCAGTTTAACACCGACACAGTGAAAGCAGCAGGTTCCTGAAACATGGCGGCGTCTCCAAGCCGTACCTCTGGTGTAGTCGACCAGAGCTTCCAGCGCAGCGACGCGAACATCTACGAAGTGTCCGTACTCTGCGTAGGACTTAAAGAGAGACGGATCGCTGGGAATGTGACCGTTCCTCTGAAGCTGGCGTATGGCTCTCAGACAGCTGGAGGGAAGGCAGAGAAGACATCTTGTTCCCAGTGTTCCAGACAAACTTTACAAGCTTTTGCTCTTTAATTAAAATAACTCAATATATTTTATTAATTTCTCTGAAAGAAAATGTGGATCTTCCTACATCTGCTGCTGGAAAATCAAGGTTACGTTGTTTTCAGGGACTCGTCCGTTTAAGGAATCAATTTTCCAAGAGATATTTGGACACAGCAAGAAGAAACAGATTTTTCTCACACATCACTTTAAAATAAACCTGATTTCTCTCTTCAGTTCAACATTGATGATGAACACAGGACTGTTTCAGACGCCAGCTCTCCGCCCAGCTGGAGACCAGCTGCTCTACCTGACTGTGATGGTGTTTCTGAAGCTCGGCAGCAGCTTCTCCATGTTCAGGAATCGTGTGATCTCCTCCACGATGAGGCGCACGTCGGCGTTTAGATTGTCCACCGTCCGCACCTCGTTGTTGATGCTGATAGCCGGAGTCAGAGAGTTGGTCAGCGCTTCGATCAGATCCGCTCGGTAGTAGTTGTCTGAAAACTGACGGCAGAAAGAAAGATGCGTTTCTACTCTTCCTTTAATGTTGTTTCCTCACACGCACCGCTCTGATTACACTGAAGCCTCACACAGAGACAAAAACTACATGAATGACACATAACTAATGCATTCAAAGATAAATAAATTAAAGAAATAAACAACAAAAGAAATAAAAATTCAAACTACGTAAAACAAATACGCCAAAACAAAACCCAAATAAATTCAAATCAAACCAAATGAAACAAAAAACAAAAACAAAATCAAAATAAAAAGTTTATAGAATAAAAATAAAATATAAATTAAAATCAAATAAACATAAGACACAATAAAATAAAATATAAATTAACTAAATCTAATTAAATTAAAAAGAAAAACTAATAAAACAAACAGAACTAAATACAAAACAAAAAATAACATTTTTAACAATGAAATGAAATCAAATACAAACAAAACAAAACATTAAAAGTAAATTAAAATGGGACCAAATATAATAAAAATAAAATTCCAAACAAAATAAAAAAATTAAATCTTGCCGTTTACTGGCCTCTACCTTGTTTTTGCGGTTGTCGTTGTATTTGATGAGGTCGAGTATGAAGTTGAGGACATCTTTGGGACAGAGGTTCTGCACGTCTCTGAGCAACGCCATGGCAACCGGCATGGTCTGAAACACAGGCATCGTTTCCTGATCATCGCCACCAGCTGAACGGTAACGGCTCTGGAAATATTCTGCCGTTAAGTGAACCATTCGTTTGTTTACAGACTTTATTTCTTGCATTTGAGATTCATTAGATCCCAGCGCGGCCTCTGCTACGCTGGAATTACAGGAATCACCAGAAAGGTTCACGTCTTTACGTAACAGAAGATCAGACACCAGTTTCCAGTGGGTGGAGCTGGTAAGACGAAATAACGGTGAAGTTTCCAGTGGGTGGAACCGGTAAGATGACAACCTAAGCTAGAAATAACCACAGCTCAATAACACATTTGAATTGATGTTATTTAAATATTTCATTTTATTACTTATGTTTATTGTATATTTTTATTTATGCTTATTTGTTTACACATCTCCACATTTTTCCCAACTTCCAGATCACATTTGATCTAAAAACCACCAAACAGGTTAAAAATACAGCATTTGACATAATAATCAAGTCTAGAACTTATTCTAAATGTACATACGTGCACATTTCCACAGGTAATCCTGAACTGACTCACCTCATCATACAAACTGAAGTCACATCTATTAAGTCAGAAAGACAGAAAAGATCAAATAAGCTCCCCTCCTGCCTTGGAAAGGTTTTACCGGTCGTATGTCTGACACCTCTATGAAGGTTAAATCCTGGAAGAAACTCCATCTCCGCTCTCACTCATCACACCCTCTGAACAGATGATTTTAAAATGTGTTAGCTCCCTCTGAAATGCTCCTTTTATACCCAGTCATGTTACTGACCTGTACCCAGGTAACCTGGTTAGTTGTCTAATCTCCTCCAGGTGTTTCTGGTTTGTACCAGGTACTTTTCCAGCCTCTTCTTGCTCCTGTTCTAACTTTTCCAGACACACTGCTTATTTAGATTTTTCAGGGAAGGAGAGTTTGTACCTTCTGCAGGAAGTAGCTCTGGAAGTTGATGAAGTTGTTGGTCTTAACGATGTTGGGGCAGCTCTTACAGCAGAACATCCTGGTAAACAGCGACTTCATGGCTGGTGGGCCCTGCCATGTGCTCACCATGGCGTTCGCTATCTGAAGACATGAAAACAACACAAGAGGAGGACGGTGAATGTTGGCGGCCCTCCATCAACACAGGAGGGTTGAATGAGCTGGACTCATGAGTTATGGTGGGAATTTGAGAAACGCTGCACAGAAATCACATGACCATTCAGGAATGTGGGGGCTCGTGTAACAATGGCCTTTCTGTTCACTGTAGTTTTTGTGGGCTACAAAGTAAACAGCAAGAGTACACATGAGGTTTCCACGGGCTCCGGCGCTCTCTGACAGGATATTAGGGAAGTTATGTTAATGTGGTAATACGGGGCCAAGGGTCACAGACGCAGGATTTTTGCTGTTTTTCATGTGTGTTCATTTTTCATTAACATGCAACCAAAAAGCGCCCGACCAATCAGAGTGCAGGGAGGATGAAAGCGTGCCATACTTCCCTTTGCGGCCAGCGTCTGAGTCTGTGTGAATTACCCAGAAGTCTGCAGCCAAACACTGTAACGTAATGACAGCCACCTCAACCCCCCACTCAGTTATCACACTGTGAAAATATTGGTTCAGGTGGGACGTGAGAGGTGGAAATCCAGTGGGGTGAAGCTTGAGCAGACCAAATCTTGCAGCCACAGAGCGGGGTCTGATGGGGGGCCTCTCCATGTTTCCCTTCTGCTGCAGCACAACATGCCCGAGAACAAAAACAGAAGGAGAATCATTTCTACCAAAACTCTACAAACATCACATCTAATGAACTCATTCATCAAACTCCCCCCATAGTCAGCACCGTTGGAGCCAGGAAGCGTCTAAATCCTGCAGGACAGTGGCCTCCGAGGATTCCTGACGGACCATGTCAAATATGCACCCAACATCCATGTTAACCGCTCCACCTGCGCTAGGTGCACCAAACCACAGGTAGACCCCTACCTGGTTCTCACAGCAGGTAAAGTAGTAAAAGAGGAAAAGCCTGACACCTGAACTAATACAGAGAATACGTTTCAACAGCCGGACCCGCGACGATAAAGAAAACGGAAATCATTTTCTTCAAGCTCATCGAGGAAATTTGATCCTTTCGTCTTAATTCTTCTCTTAACATTTTTCTTCCATAATTTATGACACGTCAACTTTTAACCCCTGAAAGCCGGAATTTATTCCCAGTTTCATTTAAAATTAATCAGAACCAGACCCAGGAGGAAAACCTCCATCTGGACCAGACCCAGGAACGAAAACCTCCATCCGGACCAGAACCAGGAAAGAAAACCTCCATCAGGACCAGAACCAGGAGAGAAAACCTCCATCCGGACCAGTACCAGGAAGAAAAACCTCCATCAGAACCAGAACCAGGAGGAAAACCTCCATTAGGACCAGAACCAGGAAAGAAAACCTCCATCAGGACCAGAACCAGGAAAGAAAACCTCCATCGGGACCAGACCCAGGAAGGAAAACCTCCATCAGGACCAGAACCAGGAAAGAAAACCTCCCTCCATCAGGACCAGAACCAGGAAAGAAAACCTCCCTCCATCAGGACCAGAACCAGGAAAGAAAACCTCCCTCCATCAGGACCAGAACCAGGAAGGACAGCTACTTCCGGGACGGGTACCGGACAGGTCATGCTGCTAGCCTCGTGTCAGGTGAGGGTGTACCTTTGCCAAGCAGAAGCAGGCCTGCATGCGGACTTTGTAGAAACACTGTTCTTGCTCTAAGATGTCAGTCAGAGCCAGTCTGGAAGCCGGAGTGGGGAATTTTTCCAGAGCAGAGATGGCCTCTTCCTAGAAAAGAGAGAAGTTACCGTCACCGTGACGAGCACTGAGACAGGGAATGTGGTCAGAATGATGCTGAAACACCTGTCTTCATCCCACCTGTGCAACCACATCCCTCTCATAGCGCAGCTGGTACTGCCACATGAAGTCCGCCTGCTCAAACTCCACCTTCCTCAGGATGGACATGTCCGGGTCAATCCGGATCCAGAGGAGAGGAGAGTCAGCACTGCAGAGGGAAAACCGTGACGTAACTAGGAAACTGGGATTTCTCTCCGGTTTCACACAACAACCGAGACAAAATGGTCCATTCTCAGAAAGAGAGCAACATCTTACTCCATGGCAGATAAATCCATGTCAACCTCCTCTCCATTCATCAAAGGGATCTTCTTCTTCTTGTTTCTGGAAAAAGAAAGGAAAAAAATCCACTAACAGAGTTAACATGTATGAGATCTGATGGGTGATGGAGGAAAAGTCTGGCTGTACCTTCTGCTCTTTGAGTGGCAGGGGATGTCGTGTTTGAGGCTGTTCTCCTCTATCTGCAGGGTGTGGTTGAAGGAACCGTCCAGCTCCTGTACCGTCACCTTGATGGGACCCTGCAGTGAAACGTTCACATCAAACTGGACCCTCATGTCTGTACACAATGCTAGGTATGACTCTCAGGATATGTGTGAATTTACAGCTTGAACTGATCCTCAGGAATGTGAGTGAATAAAATCTGAACTGAGCTGCTGATACATGATCCAGAGGAAAAACAGAGGCTGAGGCCTCGACCACTGCAGCAGACTTTCTCCACGTTTTAACCAAAAACCTCCTAATCAGCCTGAGATGGTTAAGAAGTGTTAGAACCAAGAAAACAGCACATTACTCCTGTTTCTAGATACACTCATTTTACATAATTTAGCTTCATGTTCTGACAGCTGCTACACACTGGTTTATACTGGGATTAAAAGCTGTTACACACTGGTTTATACTGGGATTAAAAGCTGCTACAGACTGGTTTATACTGGGATTAAAAGCTGCTACAGACTGGTTTGTACTGGGATTAAAAGCTGTTACACACTGGTTTATACTGGGATTAAAAGCTGTTACAGACTGGTTTATACTGGGATTAAAAGCTGTTACAGACTGGTTTGTACTGGGATTAAAAGCTGTTACAGACTGGTTTGTACTGGGATTAAAAGCTGTTACAGACTGGTTTATACTGGGATTAAAAGCTGCTACACACTGGTTTATACTGGGATTAAAAGCTGCTACACACTGGTTTATACTGGGATTAAAAGCTGTTACAGACTGGTTTATACTGGGATAAAAAGCTGCTACACACTGGTTTATACTGGGATTAAAAGCTGCTACAGACTGGTTTATACTGGGATTAAAAGCTGTTACAGACTGGTTTATACTGGGATTAAAAGCTGTTACAGACTGGTTTATACTGGGATTAAAAGCTGTTACAGACTGGTTTATACTGGGATTAAAAGCTGTTACAGACTGGTTTATACTGGGATTAAAAGCTGCTACAGACTGGTTTATACTGGGATTAAAAGCTGCTACAGACTGGTTTATACTGGGATTAAAAGATGCTACAGACTGGTTTATACTGGGATTAAAAGCTGTTACAGACTGGTTTGTACTGGGATTAAAAGCTGTTACAGACTGGTTTATACTGGGATTAAAAGCTGTTACAGACTGGTTTGTACTGGGATTAAAAGCTGTTACAGACTGGTTTATACTGGGATTAAAAGCTGTTACAGACTGGTTTATACTGGGATTAAAAGCTGTTACACACTGGTTTATACTGGGATTAAAAGCTGCTACACACTGGTTTATACTGGGATTAAAAGCTGCTACAGACTGGTTTATACTGGGATTAAAAGCTGTTACACACTGGTTTATACTGGGATTAAAAGCTGCTACACACTGGTTTATACTGGGATTAAAAGCTGCTACAGACTGGTTTATACTGGGGCTAAAAGCTGTTACAGACTGGTTTATACTGGGATTAAAAGCTGTTACAGACTGGTTTATACTGGGATTAAAAGCTGTTACAGACTGGTTTATACTGGGATTAAAAGCTGTTACACACTGGTTTATACTGGGATTAAAAGCTGCTACAGACTGGTTTATACTGGGATTAAAAGCTGTTACACACTGGTTTATACTGGGATTAAAAGCTGCTACGGACTGGTTTATACTGGGATTAAAAGCTGCTACACACTGGTTTATACTGGGATTAAAAGCTTCTACAGACTGGTTTATACTGGGATTAAAAGCTGCTACACACTGGTTTATACTGGGATTAAAAGCTTCTACAGACTGGTTTATACTGGGATTAAAAGCTGCTACAGACTGGTTTATACTGGGATTAAAAGCTGTTACACACTGGTTTATACTGGGATTAAAAGCTGCTACACACTGGTTTATACTGGGATTAAAAGCTGCTACAGACTGGTTTGTACTGGGATTAAAAGCTGTTACAGACTGGTTTATACTGGGATTAAAAGCTGTTACAGACTGGTTTGTACTGGGATTAAAAGCTGCTACAGACTGGTTTATACTGGGATTAAAAGCTGTTACAGACTGGTTTATACTGGGATTAAAAGCTGTTACACACTGGTTTATACTGGGATTAAAAGCTGCTACACACTGGTTTATACTGGGATTAAAAGCTGCTACAGACTGGTTTATACTGGGATTAAAAGCTGTTACACACTGGTTTATACTGGGATTAAAAGCTGCTACACACTGGTTTATACTGGGATTAAAAGCTGCTACAGACTGGTTTATACTGGGGCTAAAAGCTGTTACAGACTGGTTTATACTGGGATTAAAAGCTGTTACAGACTGGTTTATACTGGGATTAAAAGCTGTTACAGACTGGTTTATACTGGGATTAAAAGCTGTTACACACTGGTTTATACTGGGATTAAAAGCTGCTACAGACTGGTTTATACTGGGATTAAAAGCTGTTACACACTGGTTTATACTGGGATTAAAAGCTGCTACAGACTGGTTTATACTGGGATTAAAAGCTGCTACACACTGGTTTATACTGGGATTAAAAGCTTCTACAGACTGGTTTATACTGGGATTAAAAGCTGCTACACACTGGTTTATACTGGGATTAAAAGCTTCTACAGACTGGTTTATACTGGGATTAAAAGCTGCTACACACTGGTTTATACTGGGATTAAAAGCTGTTACACACTGGTTTATACTGGGATTAAAAGCTGCTACACACTGGTTTATACTGGGATTAAAAGCTGCTACAGACTGGTTTATACTGGGGCTAAAAGCTGTTACAGACTGGTTTATACTGGGATTAAAAGCTGTTACACACTGGTTTATACTGGGATTAAAAGCTGCTACAGACTGGTTTATACTGGGATTAAAAGCTGTTACACACTGGTTTATACTGGGATTAAAAGCTGCCACAGACTGGTTTATACTGGGATTAAAAGCTGTTACAGAGTGGTTTATACTGGGATTAAAAGCTGCTACACACTGGTTTATACTGGGATTAAAAGCTGCTACAGACTGGTTTATTACTGGGATTAAAAGCTTCTACAGACTGGTTTATACTGGGATTAAAAGCTGCTACAGACTGGTTTATACTGGGATTAAAAGCTGCTACAGACTGGTTTATACTGGGATTAAAAGCTGCTACAGACTGGTTTATACTGGGATTAAAAGCTGTTACACACTGGTTTATACTGGGATTAAAAGCTGTTACACACTGGTTTATACTGGGATTAAAAGCTGCTACAGACTGGTTTATACTGGGATTAAAAGCTGTTACACACTGGTTTATACTGGGATTAAAAGCTGCTACAGACTGGTTTATACTGGGATTAAAAGCTGCTACACACTGGTTTAAACTGGGATTAAAAGCTTCTACAGACTGGTTTATACTGGGATTAAAAGCTGCTACAGACTGGTTTATACTGGGATTAAAAGCTGTTACAGACTGGTTTATACTGGGATTAAAAGCTTCTACAGACTGGTTTAAACTGGGATTAAAAGCTTCTACAGACTGGTTTATACTGGGATTAAAAGCTGCTACAGACTGGTTTATACTGGGATTAAAAGCTGCTACACACTGGATTATACTGGGATTAAAAACTGCTACAGACTGGTTTATACTGGGATTAAAAGCTTCTACACACTGGTTTATACTGGGATTAAAAGCTGCTACAGACTGGTTTATACTGGGGCTAAAAGCTGTTACAGACTAGTTTATACTGGGATTAAAAGCTGTTACACACTGGTTTATACTGGGATTAAAAGCTGCTACAGACTGGTTTATACTGGGATTAAAAGCTGTTACACACTGGTTTATACTGGGATTAAAAGCTGCTACAGACTGGTTTATACTGGGATTAAAAGCTGTTACAGACTGGTTTATACTGGGATTAAAAGCTTCTACAGACTGGTTTATACTGGGATTAAAAGCTGCTACAGACTGGTTTATACTGGGATTAAAAGCTGCTACAGACTGGTTTATACTGGGATTAAAAGCTTCTACACACTGGTTTATACTGGGATTAAAAGCTGCTACAGACTGGTTTATACTGGGATTAAAAGCTGCTACAGACTAGCTTATACTGGGATTAAAAGCTGTTACACACTGGTTTATACTGGGAGTTAAAGCTGCTACACACTGGTTTATACTGGGATTAAAAGCTGCTACAGACTGGTTTATACTGGGGCTAAAAGCTGTTACAGACTGGTTTATACTGGGATTAAAAGCTGTTACACACTGGTTTATACTGGGATTAAAAGCTGCTACAGACTGGTTTATACTGGGATTAAAAGCTGTTACACACTGGTTTATACTGGGATTAAAAGCTGCTACAGACTGGTTTATACTGGGATTAAAAGCTGTTACAGACTGGTTTATACTGGGATTAAAAGCTTCTACAGACTGGTTTATACTGGGATTAAAAGCTGCTACAGACTGGTTTATACTGGGATTAAAAGCTGCTACAGACTGGTTTATACTGGGATTAAAAGCTTCTACACACTGGTTTATACTGGGATTAAAAGCTGCTACAGACTGGTTTATACTGGGATTAAAAGCTGCTACAGACTAGCTTATACTGGGATTAAAAGCTGTTACACACTGGTTTATACTGGGAGTTAAAGCTGCTACACACTGGTTTATACTGGGATTAAAAGCTGCTACAGACTGGTTTATACTGGGATTAAAAGCTGCTACAGACTGGTTTATACTGGGATTAAAAGCTGTTACACACTGGTTTATACTGGGATTAAAAGCTGTTACAGACTGGTTTATATTGGGATTAAAAGCTGCTACAGACTGGTTTATACTGGGATTAAAGCTGCTACACACTGGTTTATACTGGGATTAAAAGCTGTTACAGACTGGTTTATACTGGGATTAAAAGCTGTTACAGACTGGTTTATATTGGGATTAAAAGCTGCTACAGACTAGTTTATACTGGGATTAAAAGCTGCTACAGACTGGTTTATACTGGGATTAAAAGCTGCTACAGACTGGTTTATACTGGGATTAAAAGCTGCTACAGACTGGTTTATACTGGGATTAAAAGCTGCTACAGACTGGTTTATATTGGGATTAAAAGCTGCTACACACTGGTTTATACTGGGATTAAAAGCTGCTACAGACTGGTTTATACTGGGATTAAAAGCTGCTACAGACTGGTTTATACTGGGATTAAAAGCTTCTACACACTGGTTTATACTGGGATTAAAAGCTGCTACAGACTGGTTTATACTGGGATTAAAAGCTGTTACAGACTGGTTTATACTGGGATTAAAAGCTGCTACAGACTGGTTTATACTGGGATTAAAAGCTGCTACACACTGGTTTATACTGGGATTAAAAGCTGCTACAGACTGGTTTATACTGGGATTAAAAGCTGTTACAGACTGGTTTATACTGGGATTAAAAGCTGTTACAGACTGGTTTATACTGGGATTAAAAGCTGCTACAGACTGGTTTATACTGGGATTAAAAGCTGCTACACACTGGTTTATACTGGGATTAAAAGCTGCTACAGACTGGTTTATACTGGGATTAAACGCTGCTACAGACTGGTTTATACTGGGATTAAAAGAAGGGGAAAGTTTGGAAATTCCTTTCAACGTCATAAATAGCAGTTTTTACATATACTTTGCGTTCGTTATGTCAGTGAAAAAATATTCTTCTGTAATTTGGTTCGGTTAGAAACAGAATAATGATGAGCAGCTCACCTGGGTCCGAACCAGTTTTCATGAAATCTGCTTTCTTAAAAGCTGAGAAACTGAACATGAGACCAGCAACGAGATTTTAACCTGCACAGGTCTGTTTCTGATCTCCAGCTGATCAAACTGATCAAAGAAAACAGAAGGATGATTCATTCTGACATTAGACTGACCAGTCATCTCACATGTCCTACTTACCGTGTTGTTCCGTGTTCTAACTCACCACATATTTCTGAGTTCCAGATGACGTGTAGTCCTGGCGGATCTCCAGCTCCAGCACATTCCTCTTCCTGTTAAAGGCAAAACTGCCAAAGAATTTCACCACCCCACTCTGGTCTCTGGACATGAATAGTTAAGACTGAAAGCAGTGCAGATAACTCAGAACATCTGGGGACATCTGGTCACTGCGTTACTTTATACCCAACTATGTGCTGATTGCCACAGAAAAAAACAGCACAGAAACCGACCCGGTGAAAGTTACCAATGATGATACCCGACCTGTCTGGACTGGTCCTCTCAATCTGATACCACCCCTCAGAACTTTGTTGCAGAGGTTTAAACATGTTATCAGGATTAATGGAACCAGGTCAGGCTGGTTTGAGTCATATTTATATGATAGAGTTCAGTTTGTTTGCTCCTCAGGTAGTGCTGGGCGGTTTTATTTTTGTTAAGATATGAATTTTTCATATACCGGCAACACCGGTTTAAATAGCCTAAATGTGTCCGGAACGCAGCACGGTGGTACATTGTTTCACAGGGGACGTATTTCATTGCTGCGCAGCTAAACACACATGGAACACAAGTAGTTGTGACGTTGTTGAGCGTGATGAAAATGAACAGGGGAGCCTCTGAACCAGAAGTTGAAGATGATGACCCAGAAGAACTTTTGCCGAAAAAAGGAGCTGTGTCTGGAGGTACTTCAGGTTTAAAAGGTCCGACGTTAACCAGACCACAAGCTAAAGCTGTCGCCGGAGGTGGTAACACGAGCAATTTGCTGCATCACCTTAGCCGTAAACATGCTTTGGAGTACCAGGAGTGCATTAAACCAAATACCGTGAAACCGACATGATTTTTAAAAATACCGTGATATAGAAATTTGGTCATACCGCCCAGCACTATCCTCTGGGTTCTGTACTCAGACTGATACTTTTCACCTTGTACATGCTTCCGTCGGGTAATATTAATAGACATGGTGTACATGTGTAGTGTAGGACGGACGGACAGATGGACGGATAGATGGATGGACGGACGGATGGACAGACAGACAGAGGGATGGATGGATGGACAGATGGATGGATGGACGGATGGGTGGATGTATGGATGGACAGACGGATGGATGGATGGGTGAATGGACGGACGGATGGACAGATGGATAGATGGACGGATGGACAGATGGACGGATGGACAGACGGATGGATGGGTGAATGGACGGATGGATGGATGGATGGACGGACAGATGGACGGATGGACAGACGGACAGAGGGATGGATAGATGGACAGATGGATGGATGGACGGATAGATGGATGGGTGAATGGATGGATGGATGGATGGATGGATGGATGGATGGATGGATGGATGGACGGCCGGACGGACGGATGGACAGAAAGATGGACGGATGGACAGAGGGATGGACGGATGGATGGACGGATGGATGGGTGAATGGACGGATGGATGGATGGATGGACGGACAGATGGACGGATGGACAGACGGACAGAGGGATGGATAGATGGACAGATGGATGGATGGACGGACAGATGGATGGGTGAATGGATGGATGGATGGACGGCCGGACGGACGGATGGACAGACAGGTGGATGGATGGATGGATGGACGGACAGATGGATGGATGGACGGCCGGATGGACAGACAGATGGACGGATGGACAGATGGACGTTTAAAAGTGCTTGACATGGGTTTTGCTGTGAACTGTTGCTGTATGAAGGAACGGGCCTGAATATTTTTTTCTCTGGATTAATATAGAGGGGAAAGTGTTATTTTTCTGTTATTGTTCAGCTTCACTGTATCTGGATGTTTGCATTGCTAATGAAAGAAGTTGAGCCAGATTTACACTTCAGAAAGTCCTGATAAAAGATTCACCCTGGCCTCCCTGCTGTTTCATCTGAAGGATACACCCACTGTTTGATGAGGGGGCCGATGTCTTTGCCCGAGACGTTGGAGATGGATTTGAGGAAAGCGTGAGTGGACAGAAGCATCTGGCTCCACATGTGGCTCTGGTACTTCTGGGAAGAGGCCGTGCTGGCCAGACTCAGGAGTTTGTTGAAAACCTTAAAATAAAAATAAAATAAAAAACTCTGACATTTTCCAGAAAATAAAGAGAAGAACAGGAGGAAGTCCTGCTTGTGCCTGACCTGCAACATGAACTCCATACTGATCCGGTTCTCTATCAGCCTCATCACCAGGTGGGCCTTACACTGGAACATCTTGAAGTACTCCCAGGACAGAGTGTGGGGGTGTTTGATGGAGAAGTGAAGGTGGGGAGTCGGACTGAGGAGAGAAAGGCTCGATCAGTGCATCACAGTCAAACGGTAACTAATGTCAAAAAGGACCAGAACGTCCTTACTTGTCCTTTTCTTTGCCTCCTCCAAAGGTGGGGTGCAGCAGGACACCTCCCATCTTCAGCTCGTACTCCACAATCTTGTCCAGCTCCTGTGCATCAAACAGCTCAAGTCAAATATGGATTACTGGTCTATGAAACGGTTGATGTGAAAGTCATGTTTCACTTGGTTTGTTTGTATTTAACCCTGCTGTCCTCGAGCTTGTTTTTAATCTGGTTAGAATTCCGACCGTGTCGCAGCTAGTTCGATGAATTTATGATGAACTCTTCTTAGTTATTTTATTTTATCCTGTCTTTTTCTCTGACGTCTCTGTTGATGCATTTTGAGGTTTTATTTCCATAAATATAATTTCAGACCTGCTCAAAACTACCAAACATTCAATGATTTTTAGGACTTTAACCCTTTAAATGCCAGCTTATCTGGTTATCTGAATTACTGCATTTTTTATTTAAAAAATATACAAACGCAGACAAACATGAATTACTGTCTACATAACAAATATCAGGGTGATGGGTCTTTGGTGGTGATCAGAGTCTTGGAAATTTTAAAGATTAGTACCAAAATGGATCTGATTGCATGTTTTTTTTTTTATGTCGTATCAGATTCTCCCTCTGGGGAGCTTCATGGCCAAAAATGTCCCATTGACTTCCATTAAACCTACATAATTTGATCTATTAGTGTAAACTCATTCATTCTTTATTATCAGCATCTCATTTGGATGAAAGTGGTGATATCTGACATTTTTACTGGATGCCACCATATTGAACTGATTTCCTGTTGTAGGCAGATGCAGGTAATTCTGTTGTTTTTGCAAGTTATATTATGTAAACGCAATCAAATCAATTTTTCTACTGATCTTTGACATATCCAAAACTCTAATCAAAACCAAAGACCCATCTCCCTGTTCTTTATTATATAAGAAATAATCCATGCTTGGCTTTGTTCTTTTTGTGTAATAAATAATTCAAGTAATAAAAGTCTTACAACGATTGAACATTTAATAGTTTTGAGCAGGTCTGAGGTCACCACGAAAGTCACCAGAGGAGCGTTAATTTGATGAGGAAGAAGAGTTAAAGAATTATCAAATGTAAACTAAAGGGAAAAAGTCTTTAATCAGAAATACTCCAACGTAACAACATTTCACACACATGTTCAACATTACCAACAGTTAAATTTAAAGGGATAATGAAAAAAGCTGATCTAACTTCATAGAAAGATGGACAGAGGTTCACCAATCTGAGACAAACTGGGTCTAAAACTGAAGATCCACCACCTACAGTGTAGAAAATCATCCGCAGATTCAGAGAATCAGGAGGAATCTCTGTGTGCATGGGACAAGGCTGGATGCCGGTGATCTTCTGCATTAAAAGCAGACATGATTCTCTACTGGAAACCACTGCATGGACTCAGGAAGACGTCCAGAAACCACTGTCTGCCTGCAGTCTAGACCTTTCACCAGTACACAACATCTGGAGCATCATGAAAGCAGGAATCCAGCAACCAAGGTCCAGGACTGTAGAGCAGCTACAATTCTGCATCAGACCAGAATGAGACAACATTCCTCTCCTAGAACTCCAGAAACTGGTCTCCTCACTTCCCAGACGTTTCCAGACATGTTGGAAGAAGAGATGCTACACCATGCTGAACACCACCCTGGAACTACTTTTTACACCATGCTGAACATCACCCTGGAACTACTTTTTACACCATGCTGAACACCACCCTGGAACTACTTTTTACACCATGCTGAACACCACCCTGGAACTACTTTTTACACCATGCTGAACATCACTCTGGAACTACTTTTTACACCGTGCTGAACATCGCCCTGGAACTACTTTTTACACTGTGCCGAACATCGCCCTGGAACTACTTTTTACACCGTGCCGAACATCGCCCTGGAACTACTTTTTACACCGTGCCGAACATCGCCCTGGAACTACTTTTTACACCGTGCCGAACATCGCCCTGGAACTACTTTTTACACCGTGCCGAACATCGCCCTGGAACTACTTTTTACATCGTACCGAACATCACCCTGGAACTACTTTTTACATCGTACCGAACATCACCCTGGAACTACGTCTCCGTTTCATCATCTGATGTGTTGTTGATCTTCCACTGGGAGTAAAATATCAGCTAATTTACTAACAGACATGAAACACTTTACAGGCACGAATCAGCAGCAGGAAAACTGTAATTTTCTTACAAGGAAGAAAGAAAAAAGAAAAGTGTTTTTCTGTTGTTCCAACCTCCAGTTTCCTGGAGGAGGATTTCTCATCAGGTAAAGTGAAGCAGCTACCTCTCTGATCCAGTGCCGGTACTCATTGACTCCAAAGGTCTTCTTCAGGTAGAGGCCATAGATGTAGCCGGAGATGCCCTTGAGCACCCACTCATCAGCCCTGCATGATGAAAGACATCTCAGAGTTTAACCAGGCTGCCAAATGTGTTCTCAGGTCCAACCCAGTCCAACATTAGTCTGAATAAATTACATCTGTAAACAAAGAAAGTTAACTTCTCTTAGAGCTTTCTTTAGTACCGTCTCCTGCGTCAGTTACATGCGTAATTTGGTCGGTTTTCAGGGAGCTTAGCTATCCATTATTTGACACAGAAGACGAGGCAATACCACCAGAAACTGCAGGGCAGTGCTGAGCAGAATAGCTGATGTGCCACCAGCAAAACAAACAAACCAGAGAAGAAGAGGAACAGCAAGGGAACAAAAAAGCAGAAGAATGAAGACGAGGACAACAACTGTAGAAATTGCACGATCTTCTGAAGAAAGGATATGTGAGTGTTTAGGGTGTGTTGGCTGTTTGGAAACAACGTTATCCTAGCACATTACAGCCGCTAACCGGTGTCTGAACCTGACGTCAGCTCGCGGGAGTGAACTCTGAACCCAGCACTGCCCCCTAGTGGAGGAACTGACTTAACTACCATGGCAACAACAAAGATGCATGGAAGTATGAGGACGGCGACAAATGACAGCGTTTGAAACAGACATCACTAGTTACGTACGTAAGGGAGCAGAAATGGGCCTTAAGAGAGAAGGATTCTCTTTTAGAATTTCTATTAAAATTTTACTTTGACTTGTAAATGTTTAAATGGTTTGGCTCCTCCCCATCTGTCTGAGCTTCTGCACCATCACCGTCCTTGTAGAGCTCTGAGGTCAGAAGACAAAATGCTGTTAATTGTCCCTAGGACTCGACTCGGAGAGTCATGAGTGGAGCTGTTTTCATCTTTTTATGCATTGTTATTTTACCTGTGCAGCGCTTTGGGTACCTCTTGGTACATGAGAGTGCTATATAAATAAAGATTGATTTGATTTGATTTAAGACAGCGTAGTTTTCGCCCTGATTCAGGAACTGTGGACCAGCTCTACACTTTCAGCACGGTCCTGGAGGATCCATGGGAGTTCACCCAACCAGTCCACATGTCCTTTGTGGACTTGGAGGCATTACACCATGTCCTTTAGGTAGACCTGTGGGGAGTGTTTTGGGATTATCATTGTCTGTACAGAAGAAAAAAAAACTCAAATTATTGAAATAAGAAGACAGATGAAAATCTTTGAGCCACACTGTCAATACTGGAGGTCACCATCATGGGGGGTGGGGTGGAGCTGGGGGTACACAGCATTTGGACTCCGAAGTAGTAAAGATGTCAATCTACCGGCCACATTGTATTTCTGAGGCATCAACCCCCCAAAACGCTTCCAATTGGTTTGTCATTGTGCAACAGGTAGGAAAAATAAAATCATACAGATGCCGGTAGTTGTGGACAAAGACAGAAAGTCTTTACCTCGGACCTGTGCATTCATGCTCTTGTTCACATTCGCGCCTCGTTCAAGTCAATATTACAACTAGCACAAGCGACACGTTACCTCGTGTCAACGCGAGTGGCCTATGTGCCACAGCACAGCATCTTCACCAACCACATGTGGTGTTTATTGTGATGTCAGAGAGGACGAGAGGCAGGGATGAAGGAGGAAGTCCGCAGTCTCACGCACAGCAGCCACACTGCTGAAGTTGCTCAACAGTCCCTCAACCATCCATCACACCAGCAAACCTCTGTCTCCTGGTCCAGGTCTGCTGCAAATCTCTCACCAGCTGCTGTGTATAAAGAGCTCTGAGGGATAAACGTGCTGGCCTGTTGGAAGTGGTCCACGGGCGACACAGTTTTGATCCATGACACCTCATCCCATCAATTAATGCTGCGAACTAACTGGCTGTGTGAGTCACAAACAGCAGGAAATGGTTCAAGTCTCACCAGGACATCCTGGAGATGAAGCAGCCAAAGAACTGCTGAGCCAAAGCCTGAGCCAGACAGCGGCGAGTCTGGGGGGTCTGGTCTATGATCATAGGACTGTGGAGCAGGTTGGTACTGAAACACAGAGACAACGGGTGACGTTTCAGACTAAAGATCAATACATCACGAAAACAATCTGCATCAATGCAAACAGTTATCACTGAGGGATGTAAAACAGCTGGGTCGCTGTGGAAAACGTAAATACAAACAGAACCCCATCAAGCCAGATTTTATTCCCAGTAGAAGATAAAAACATCTCAGAGGATGAAACGGAGACGTTTGATCATGAGATTAAAATATGAGCTGAAAGTGAATCTGATGCAGCAACACGTCTGGAAAAGTTTGGAACAACAAAAGGCTGGAAAAGTACCTGGTACAAACCAGAAACACCTGGAGGAGCATTGGACAACTAACCAGGTTATCTGGCAACAAGTCAGTAACATGACTGGGTATAAAAGGAGCATTTCAGAGAGGCAGAGTCTCTCAGATGGAAAGATGGACAGAGCTTCACCAATCATGATTCTCTACTAGAAACAACTGCATGGGCTCAGGAAGACTTCCAGAAACTAATCACTGTGTTTACATGGAGCACTTCTGATCCAACTGAACATCCAATTAGAGGACCATGTCTGAGTTTAAACCTTCACCTCTAGGCTTACGTATTGGCTGAAAACAAACCAAAACTGCACCCATCTGTATATAGCACTGTATGTGTATAGAAAGGCCCAACCAGAGACAGGAGTTGAGAATTAGCTCTGGATACAAACCGTCTGCATGCCATCGGCTACAACAGGGATATTCAACTAAAATTTAAAGAGGTCCAGTTAGAGAAAAATCTTTGGAGCAAAGATCTGTGAGATCACAATCTCTCTCTCTCTCTCTCTCTCTCTCTATATATATATATATATATATATATATATATATATATATATATATATATATATATATATATATATATATATATATATATATATATATATATATATATATATATATATATATATATATGTGTGTGTGTGTGTGTGTGTGTGTGTGTATTTTTAAATACATTGCGAAATTGATTTGTGCCTCACGAATAAGGTTTTTTGAGGGGCTGCGTGATGAGTCCTCCAATATTCTTTTCTACTCTTTATTTTCTATATTTTACACATCTCCTATTTATTCGCAGGCATTGTCACTGTTGCTCTGTCAAGTGAAGTTGAGCATGCATGTGTGTAGGAGTGTGCATGTGTGTAGGACTGTGCATGTGTGTAGGAGTGTGCATGTGTGTAGGAGTGTGCATGTGGGTAGGACTGTGCATGTGGGTAGGACTGTGCATGTGTGTAGGAGCGTGCATGGGGGTAGGAGCGTGCATGTGGGTAGGAGCGTGCATGTGGGTAGGAGTGTGCATGTGTGTAGGAGTGTGCATGTGGGTAGGACTGTGCATGTGTGTAGGAGTATGCATGTGTGTAGGAGTGTGCATGTGGGTAGGACTGTGCATGTGGGTAGGACTGTGCATGTGTGTAGGAGCGTGCATGGGGGTAGGAGCGTGCATGTGGGTAGGAGCGTGCATGTGGGTAGGAGCGTGCATGTGGGTAGGAGCATGCACGTACATCTTAGAAGACGAGTGAAGTCTTGAAAACTTCAGCTGGTTATACTGCAGGTACATTGTGATGGCGATCAGAAACTGTGACCTGACTCTTATAGTCTGGACTCTTCTAACATAACATCCCATATTGTGGACACCTGTGAGAGAATCCGGAGGCTTCGTAACAGGAGCAGGACCAGTCCAAATAAGCAGCTACACTCAAGCCCAAAAGCCCACAACTGACCATATTTGCAAGAGACCTAACAGAAAAGCAGCTCTGCTGCAGTCGTCTGTATCCCTGCTCTGTCTGATCCAGCTGCAGTTTACCGCCGTGCCGGGAGCCTCACACACTGATTGGCTGAGTGCATCACGTGGGATGGCTTAGCTCACGTGTGTTTCCTGACCACTACTGTAAAGACTGTAAAAGCTGAACCAGTTAAAATAAAAGCACCCCATCAGATTTTATATTTTAACTCCGGGTCCATATGGGACAAGTTCTGAGTCTGGATCTGGACTGAGGTTGTTAGTGACCTCTGAGCTAAAGACTTTTGTGACTATGTACAAATGATTCAAATAAATAAATAAAAATGTGTCCATGTACACATGTCAGCCGGGATCTCTGATCAGATGGATTTCAGTCTGACAGATGAAATATTTGCCTGTAATTGTAGCTACTGCCTGCTGCAGTCCAGACCTTTCACCAACAGAAACATCTAAAGCTTCATGAAAGCAAAAATCCAGCAACCAAGGTCCAGGACTGTAGAGCCGTTTCATAATACTGCAAACTGTAGATGGAGAGATCTTCAAACACTTTACAATTTTATGTTAAGGAACATTTTTTTCCATCGTCCCACAATATTTAGACCCAGTTTGTCTCAGACTGGTGAACCTCTGATATGTTGTTTATGTTCTACTGGGAATAAATGAGATTTGGAGATCATTGTTTTCTGTTTTTTTTACATTTTACACAGTCTTAACATGTCCTGGGTAGGTTAAACTTCACGTCTGTGTAGCGGAGCAGAAAACATGACATTGCCTACCTGAAAATGCTCATGGAAGCGTAGGAGGAGACCTGAACGTAAGCCTCGTCAACAAACACAGTTTTGAAACAGGAGTAAGGATAGCGGCATGTCAGGATCTCCTCGTAGAACTCAAAGATCTCATGCAGGAAGGACATGGAGTGTTTGAGCAGAGGGAGCAGCTGCGGCAGGCAGAAATGGGTCACCTGAGGAGGACATGGGTTGCATTCAGGGCCCAGTGAATCTCAGACATCACTTCACTAAAATGGATAAGTATAAACTTATTTTCACTAATGAAAAGACAAAGACCTGAGGCTAAATCTGCCACCTGATGTCTGGAGACACCTACTGGTCAGTAGAAGAATTACAGACTGAGTTGCAGTCAAAACCAATTTCTAATCAATAAGAGAATTATCATCAGCCACAGGTTGTAGAACAGACCAAATACTTCATGTAGACAACATTTTTTCTTTACAGAATGTTGGACTTCCATAATTTGAATGTGAATTCATTAACATTATTAGAATAAATATAATGATTAAAATAAATATGAATGATTTGGAAGAAACTTTTCACGAAAACCTATGCTAAATTATGTGAGGTTTTAAAAAAAGAAACAGCAGGAAACGCTGCGGGACTCCCAGGTTCATCAACATGCACCTGAATGTGCAAATATCCCTGCCTGGACCCATCAGGCTGTCCACGTGTAATGAAACGCACCCAAAGGACTGCCGCACACTGAGCATGCTCAGATAGCTTCGTTGTGTAAAGAACGTGAGAGCTTGTCCATGCTCCTGTTAGTGTGGACGGATGAAGATCTAAGTTTTATTTACCGTGTGAAGCTGTTCGGAGTTGTCTGTTCACACAAAATGCTAATGCTAATGCTAATGGCGAGGTGAACCGCCTGGCCTTGTAGGGTGAACACAACAATCTCTCTCTGAACGTGGAGAAGATGAAGGGGATGGTTGTGGACTTCAGGACACCACGCCCCCAGCATGCAGCTCTGACCATCAATGGTGCTACGGTGGTTGTACACGTCACAGACGACCTCTCCTGGACCATCACCACGCAGATGTTACCAGACCTTTGGAAAAAGACTACTTATTCATTTCTGATAAATATCTACCATAGTATATTTGTTATTTTTGAAGAACCACATTTTTATTTCTATTTTTAGGTTTTAAAATAAAGAAAGCAACCTAGCAACCTGAAGCCTTTTTCTCTGGTTAGCTTCACTGGTTAGTGGTTTTCTTCTGGCTCCACAGCTGTTCGGTCCCTTGAGTTCCTTCACACTGTTCATGTGGAAATGTTCTAACTTTCACTATTAAACATGGTCCTGAGTTCTACTGCTGTTTTTCTTCCATCTGGTTCCACCAAACGTTTAAGTGTTCACCGATCACCATCATTCAGGATGTTTTTCTGACCTCTTTTCTTCCTGGAAGACGATGGTTCCCTCCATCCCTCCAGTTTAATAATGGTTGGACAGTTCTGAACCCAGTTCTAGTAGTTTCTGCTTCTTCTTAGATGTTTTCTCTGCTTGATGCCGACGATCTGACCCTTCTGGAACAGACTAACATCTTCTCCACGACCATGGATGTGTCTTTCCTCATGGTTGTTTAGACATGAGAAGCTGCTCGTTGCATCAGTTGAGGTTAAATAACTAGTTGCAGCTGGAAGATGATCACCCTGCGGTTAGCTCAGACCTGTTAGCTTAGTTAAATCCAGGTAGACACTTTTTTTTTGGCCAATTAGTGTATTTTATTTAGTTTGTCAGGCGCACGGCATCTAGAGACATGACCCCACTTAAAAACACGCCATCATGTAAATAAGATAAAAACATCAGGCTGCGTAGTTTTCATAATAAAATAGACTAAATATAAACCTGATCTAGAGGAAATTAAATCTTATTACTGTTGCAATCTGGTGCAAAATAAAAAAAAACTGATTAATAAAAAATATAATAATAACAGAACATAGAAAATATAGAAAAATAACTCCATAATAATAGAAAATAAAATGATCTTTGTGGGTTGGGGAGCTCGCTAATATAACAGTAAGAAAACAATGTTTTTTAAAAAAAAAAAAGCTTCTGAGGGCAGGTCCCTCCTTCAAAATAAAAACATTATATTTGATTTTATTACACTGAATAAGTAAGGGATAATGCCCGTTGAGGTGTGCATTATCAGAAATTAATGCAGGACGCAGAGGCATGAACCTGCGTCCTCCATTCATTTATGATAATGGACACCTCAAAGGCCATTATCCCGCTTATACCATGCTCACGAAAAAATAAATAAAGGTTAAATCAATTATTATTACGTTAATGTTGTTAAAGTTATTCACAAAAAGTGGCTGAGTGGACTAGATCAACGTTATGTTAGGTGACACACACATTTCAGAGAGCGGGTGCAGCTTTTACAGCTGGTGTGTGTCCAGAGGATGATTCAACATTTTGTTTCAGTCAAAGTCCCCAGATTGTTTCCTACATCGTTTTTATTGCAAGAAATGTTATTCATCATTCACTCTGATCATAAAAGTGTATCAACAAGTAAGTTTATCCTAAATGTTTTTTGTAATGTTATCCCTCATTCACTCTGTGTCAAGTATGTAAGTAAGGTCATCAAGACAGAAAGACAGATGGAGACATATTTAAAATTAAATGTAACATTGCTGTTGATCGTGACATTTCATAAAGATACTGGGATGTCCATAGTAGTGTTTGAAGGACAGAGATTTAACATCTGACTCTGACCGCTGCTGGTTTAACGTTTGTGGACTCTGACCGCTGCTGGTTTAACGTTTGTGGACCCTGACCGCTGCTGGTTTAACGTTTGTGGACTCTGACCGCTGCTGGTTTAACGTTTGTGGACCCTGACCGCTGCTGGTTTAACGTTTGTGGACCCTGACCGCTGCTGGTTTAACGTTTGTGGACTCTGACCGCTGCTGGTTTAACGTTTGTGGACTCTGACCGCTGCTGGTTTACCGTCTGTGGACCCTGACCGCTGCTGGTTTAACGTTTGTGGACCCTGACCGCTGCTGGTTTAACGTTTGTGGACCCTGACCGCTGCTGGTTTAACTTTTGTGGACTCTGACCGCTGCTGGTTTAACGTTTGTGGACTCTGACCGCTGCTGGTTTAACTTTTGTGGACTCTGACCGCTGCTGGTTTAACGTTTGTGGACCCTGACCGCTGCTGGTTTAACGTTTGTGGACCCTGACCGCTGCTGGTTTAACGTTTGTGGACTCTGACCGTTGCTGGTTTAATGTTTGTGGACCCTGACTGCTGCTGGTTTAACGTTTGTGGACCCTGACTGCTGCTGGTTTAACGTTTGTGGACCCTTACCGTTGCTGGTTTAACGTTTGTAGACTCTGACCGCTCCTGGTTTAACGTTTGTGGACCCTGACCGCTGCTGGTTTAACGTTTGTGGACTCTGACCGTTGCTGGTTTAACGTCTGTGGACCCTGACCGTTGCTGGTTTAACGTTTGTGGACCCTGACCGCTGCTGGTTTAACGTTTGTGGACTCTGACCGCTGCTGGTTTAACGTTTGTGGACTCTGACCGCTGCTGGTTTAACGTATGTGGACTCTGACCGCTGCTGGTTTAACGTTTGTGGACCCTGACCGCTGCTGGTTTAACGTTTGTGGACCCTGACCGCTGCTGGTTTAACGTTTGTGGACTCTGACCGCTGCTGGTTTAACGTTTGTGGACCCTGACCGCTGCTGGTTTAACGTTTGTGGACTCTGACCGCTGCTGGTTTAACGTTTGTGGACTCTGACCGCTGCTGGTTTAACGTTTGTGGACTCTGACCGCTGCTGGTTTAACGTTTGTGGACTCTGACCGCTGCTGGTTTAACGTTTGTGGACTCTGACCGCTGCTGGTTTAACGTTTGTGGACTCTGACCGCTGCTGGTTTAACGTTTGTGGACTCTGACCGCTGCTGGTTTAACGTTTGTGGACTCTGACCGCTGCTGGTTTAACGTTTGTGGACTCTGACCGCTGCTGGTTTAACGTTTGTGGACTCTGACCGCTGCTGGTTTAAACTAGAACAACAACACGACGGCTTTGTTTTACTTCTATCTGAACCTACAAGTTTTCAGGCTAGAGGGAAAGTTTTATTTCAGTTCTATGCAGTCAGTTCGTCTCAACAAACCTCGTGCATGTAGGGGTCCACCAGGATTTCAAAGGGGCCCACAGCCAGGGAGATGTTGGGAGCTGCGGTAGGGATGGGAAGGACGTAGTGGAACGTCTTCTTCCTCATGTCATGGGTGTAGACGGTCTCCACCAGGTCCCCACAGGACACTGCTATCATGGACGCATCTACGGTGAACTCCAGCTTCCAGGTGCACAGCTCAGAGTAGGAGTCCACGCAGGGGAACCAGAACCTGGGGAGGACAGATATGGAAGTGATGCAGCCTGCTCTGGTTCAGGTTTCTGGCATCCACTGTGGACATGGAGGCATTATTAATCAGGACCTGGTAGAGTTCTGGTATCCAAAGGAGAAGACATGGGCTCCTCTCTCTGCCATGCTGCCCTCCACATCAGGAACTACAAAGTGGAGACCTCCTTTAGGCTGGTCAAGAGAAAACTCGATGTACACCTTCAACACTTTCATTTCTGCAGGCCAAACAGAGAGAAGACAGAAAATCTGATCCACAGTTCACTCTTCATGTGTCTGTGTTCTGAACCAGCTGCAGACACCAGGATAAAGACAAAGTCCATTACAGCACTCCTAACGGGACAGATTTCTGCCTGCATCTCACCGTCTCCTTGTTTCCAGAGTTCAGATGGGACTTTGATGACGAGCTCTCCATTTCCAGCATCGGGGTCCACGGCGCTCACCGCTGCCGTGTAGGCGCTGGAGAAATAGTTCAAGTTCCTCCTGTTCAGACAAAATGATCAAACCATGAGCCACAAGTTCCGCTTATCCGGAGTCGGGTCGCAGGGGCAGCTGCCTAAGCAGGGAAACCCAGACTTCCTTCTCCCCGGCTACATTCACCAGCTCATCCACAGGGATCCCGAGGCGTTCCCAGGCCAGCCTAAGAGATGTAGTCCGTCCAGCGTGTCCTGGGTCTTCCTAGGGGCCTCTTACCGGTGGGACGTGCCCGGAACACCTCACCAGGGAGGCGTCCAGGAGGCATCCTGACCAGATGCCCGAGCCACCTCATCTGGCTCCTCTCGATGTGGAGGAGCAGCGACTCTACTCTGAGCCCCTCCCTGATCACCGAGCTTCTCACCCTATCGCTAAGGGAGAGCCCGACCACCCTGCGGGGGAAACTCATTTCGGCCGATTGTATTTGCGATCTTGTTCTTTAGGTCACAACCCACAGCAGCTGGGTAAAGTGAAGGGAGATAACCCTAAAACTAGCTGCTGCATCACCCAGGAAGAATTGCCTTTCCTCCACCTCCCAACCTCGGTGTGGAAGCAGAAAGTTTAGCAGCTGTTTCTGTCTGAGCTTTTACTGATAGTTGAGGCGACAGACCAGAGCAGCACAGTTACTAAACCCTCAGAAATGTTGTTTCGGGGGCAAAAAGACAAGATGAAAGACAAGGAAAACAACTGGTTTGGTTGTTGCTGAATGCTCTGCCTAACTTGAGGCTATGTCCACACAGCACTGAAGCCGGTTCAGTGTGAAAACGGTGGCGAAAACTAGGAGAAAGGCTTCACCATCCCCACAAAACTGCTGTAGTACATACTACCAGACTGTGGGGGGCGCTATGGTGATTAAAGAGTAACACTCCAGAGCTAGAACCAGACGTAGTTCATGTACAGATAATGACGTATCTGCTCCCACTGCTGATGGTACAGCAGCACTGTGGTGTACCAGCTGTGCATTTCGGTGCTAAAGCTGCACACGAGCCAGGACTGTCTGCAGCAGCACCATAACACAGCTGGTCACCGACGCCATGATTGTTGTGTTTGCCGTGCGTTTATCACACTGACGTCATACCCTCTGGTGGCTACGCTGTCCTCACAGGACCACAGACGGTGGAGGTCTCAGACCGATCCACCTTGGTAACTGGTTTCAGACATGTTTCATGGAGGCTCATCCCTGGTTTTGTGGGGATGAGAGGGTGGATTGCTAAAATACTTTTGTGGTTTTACTGCAATTCGGCATCGTAGGGACGGCCCCCCAAACAGTATGTAAGCTGCCACACCAGAGACAACAGCACTTCGGACCATTTGTATACTAATGCCACCCCCCTCTCCATCTCGGTCACTCATCACATCATCTATCTGCTGCTAGGAGGGATTTGTGAACTCAGATTTAGTCTTAACCTACAACATTTCATGCTGGTACAATTTTGGCCTTTTATGGAGCTTCAATATATTTTCTTTACTGAAGACCAACAGTTAAAAGCTATAAAACAAATAAAATCAAATGTAATTTCGAGCACACATATGCTTACTGCTTGGATTCGCTGTGGCACACCTCCAGGGTGGGGTCATTGTAGATGAAGGGGGCTTCAAGTTCGTTGACTCTGACCCTGTAGATGCGGCACTGTTTGCTGTTTAGTTTGATCCTGTTCAGATTGACCACTGTGGGGAAAATGGTCAGCTCAACATAGCCCTGCAGGAGGGATCACAGAGGAAGTTAGTAAATACCTATTTCAACAGTGAACAGGAGAAACTTTAACTCTTAAAACTTCACAAAACAGTCGGAGTCCCAAGCTCTCTCTATCTAACATCATCGGAGTCTCAGCCAAGAATTGAGAGAACGATGAGATGAGAAAAGGTTTGGTCACTGTTGGTCTGTGTGTTATTTCTACAAAGTTCTGTTAGTAATAAATTCTGCTTTCTTCTTCTGGTCGACCTTTATGCTGCTAAATCTATTCATACATTCATTTTACATAATTTTACCTCCCAGTCTGACAGCTGCTACACACTGGTTTATACTGGGATTAAAAGCTGCTACAGACTGGTTTATACTGGGATTAAAAGCTGCTACACACTGGTTTATACTGGGATTAAAAGCTGCTACAGACTGGTTTATACTGGGATTAAAAGCTGCTACAGACTGGTTTATACTGGGATTAAAAGCTGCTACAGACTGGTTTATACTGGGATTAAAAGCTGCTACAGACTGGTTTATACTGGGATTAAAAGCTGCTACACACTGGTTTATACTGGGATTAAAAGCTGCTACACACTGGTTTATACTGGGATTAAAAGCTGCTACAGACTGGTTTATACTGGGATTAAAAGCTGCTACAGACTGGTTTATACTGGGATTAAAAGCTGCTACAGACTGGTTTATACTGGGATTAAAAGCTGCTACAGACTGGTTTATACTGGGATTAAAAACTGCTACAGACTGGTTTATACTGGGATTAAAAGCTGCTACAGACTGGTTTATACTGGGATTAAAAGCTGCTACAGACTGGTTTATATTGGGATCAAAAGCTGCTACACACTGGTTTATACTGGGATGAAAAGCTGCTACAGACTGGTTTATACTGGGATTAAAAGCTGCTACAGACTGGTTTATACTGGGATTAAAAGCTGCTACAGACTGGTTTATACTGGGATTAAAAGCTGCTACAGACTGGTTTATACTGGGATTAGGAGCTGCTACAGACTGGTTTATACTGGGATTAAAAGCTGCTACAGACTGGTTTATACTGGGATTAAAAGCTGCTACAGACTGGTTTATACTGGGATTAAAAGCTGCTACAGACTGGTTTATACTGGGATTAAAAGCTGCTACAGACTGGTTTATACTGGGATTAAAAGCTGCTACAGACTGGTTTATACTGGGATTAAAAGCTGCTACACACTGGTTTATACTGGGATTAAAAGCTGCTACAGACTGGTTTATACTGGGATTAAAAGCTGCTACAGACTGGTTTATACTGGGATTAGGAGCTGCTACAGACTGGTTTATACTGGGATTAAAAGCTGCTACACACTGGTTTATACTGGGATTAAAAGCTGTTACACACTGGTTTATACTGGGATTAAAAGCTTCTACACACTGGTTTATACTGGGATGAAAAGCTGCTACAGACTGGTTTATACTGGGATTAAAAGCTGCTACACACTGGTTTATACTGGGATTAAAAGCTGCTACAGACTGGTTTATACTGGGATGAAAAGCTGCTACAGACTGGTTTATACTGGGATTAAAAGCTGCTACACACTGGTTTATACTGGGATTAAAAGCTGTTACAGACTGGTTTATACTGGGATTAAAAGCTGCTACACACTGGTTTATACTGGGATTAAAAGCTGCTACAGACTGGTTTATACTGGGATTAAAAGCTGCTACAGACTGGTTTATACTGGGATTAAAAGCTGCTACAGACTGGTTTATACTGGGATTAGGAGCTGCTACAGACTGGTTTATACTGGGATTAAAAGCTGCTACAGACTGGTTTATACTGGGATTAAAAGCTGCTACAGACTGGTTTATACTGGGATTAAAAGCTGCTACAGACTGGTTTATACTGGGATTAAAAGCTGCTACAGACTGGTTTATACTGGGATTAAAAGCTGCTACAGACTGGTTTATACTGGGATTAAAAGCTGCTACACACTGGTTTATACTGGGATTAAAAGCTGCTACAGACTGGTTTATACTGGGATTAAAAGCTGCTACAGACTGGTTTATACTGGGATTAGGAGCTGCTACAGACTGGTTTATACTGGGATTAAAAGCTGCTACACACTGGTTTATACTGGGATTAAAAGCTGTTACACACTGGTTTATACTGGGATTAAAAGCTTCTACACACTGGTTTATACTGGGATGAAAAGCTGCTACAGACTGGTTTATACTGGGATTAAAAGCTGCTACACACTGGTTTATACTGGGATTAAAAGCTGCTACAGACTGGTTTATACTGGGATCAAAAGCTGCTACAGACTGGTTTATATTGGGATCAAAAGCTGCTACACACTGGTTTATACTGGGATGAAAAGCTGCTACAGACTGGTTTATACTGGGATTAAAAGCTGCTACACACTGGTTTATACTGGGATTAAAAGCTGCTACAGACTGGTTTATACTGGGATTAAAAGCTGCTACAGACTGGTTTATTATGGGATTAAAAGCTGCTACAGACTGGTTTATACTGGGATTAAAAGCTGCTACACACTGGTTTATACTGGGATTAAACGCTGTTACAGACTGGTTTATACTGGGATTAAAAGCTGCTACAGACTGGTTTATACTGGGATTAAAAGCTGCTACAGACTGGTTTATACTGGGATTAAAAGCTGTTACAGACTGGTTTATACTGGGATTAAAAGCTGCTACAGACTGGTTTATACTGGGATTAAAAGCTGCTACAGACTGGTTTATACTGGGATTAAAAGCTGCTACAGACTGGTTTATACTGGGATTAAAAGCTGCTACAGACTGGTTTATACTGGGATTAAAAGCTGCTACAGACTGGTTTATACTGGGATTAAAAGCTGCTACACACTGGTTTATACTTGGATTAAAAGCTGCTACACACTGGTTTATACTGGGATTAAAAGCTGCTACACACTGGTATATACTGGGATTAAAAGCTGTTACAGACTGGTTTATACTGGGATTAAAAGCTGTTACATACTGGTTTATACTGGGATTAAAAGCTGCTACAGACTGGTTTATACTGGGATTAAAAGCTGCTACAGACTGGTTTATACTGGGATTAAAAGCTGCTACACACTGGTTTATACTGGGATTAAAAGCTGCTACAGACTGGTTTATACTGGGATTAAAAGCTGCTACAGACTGGTTTATACTGGGATTAAAAGCTGCTACACACTGGTTTATACTGGGATTAAAAGCTGCTACAGACTGGTTTATACTGGGATTAAAAGCTGCTACACACTGGTTTATATTGGGATTAAAAGCTGCTACAGACTGGTTTATACTGGGATTAAAAGCTGCTACAGACTGGTTTATATTGGGATTAAAAACTGCTACAGACTGGTTTATACTGGGATTAAAAGGTGCTACAGACTGGTTTATACTGGGATTAAAAGCTGTTACACTGGTTTATAATGGGATTAAAAGCACAGATGTATAACAGGGTCCAACACATCCAGAAGATGGCTTCTCTAAATGATTTCTTTTAATTAAACTTTATGGAGGGCACATCTGTGTGTAAAACATCTGGCACGTTTTATTAGAGCAGCTCTTTCAGACTGAAAGAGTAAAATGTGGACATGGGTGAAGGAAGAAGAGATAATGATGTAACCTGGTGTGGAACCAGTGATGAGACCTGTTTACTCACAATGACAGATTTCCTTTGGAAGTTGATGTTGTTGATGCACACCACCTGATGGGTCGTAAAACCCGACAGAAAACAGGATTATTGGGAAAAAACAGGAAGCATAATTTCTTTGTAACGGTACCGTTGAACATAAATCTAACGTTAATCCGTTCATTCATTCCATGCTGATGATGAAATCATATACAATATACTTATAATTTAAAGGGTCGAGGACTCTCAAATCCTTTATCCTTCTTCCTGTTCATGTCTGCAGCTGGTTGTGTCCTGACCGGAGCTCCAGCCTCTCATGGATCTGCTCCTTCAACCCGGTCCTTCTGCTTTGCTATCTCCGCACTCAGAAACTTCAACCAGACTATAACTCGTCCTCTAATACACTGTCCTGCAAACCAAACGCGCTTTATTAAACGGTGCGATGAAGTCTGGAGCCGACTGAAGCGCCCGCTGCGTCCTACCAGCTGCGGGTTTGATTTATTTCCCTCCGGACACACAAACCGCAGCCCGTGTTTTCACTGGAGGACGTAACAAACCCATTAAAGCAACAGTTGGTAACAGGTCGATTTAATTACAGCTACACTTTCCACGGTCCACAACACCGAGACAAATCCACACCGCTTACAGCTCCGCCGCTGGACGAGCTTCCGCCATTTTCTTTATAACCTTTGACCTCCCGCGTAAACACAACACGGATCTTCGTCAAACCAACGGGAAAAATTTAATAACGGCGTTTTAATATGACACGTATGTTAAAGCAATTACACTTTCAACGTTTTATAAGAAAAAATCGATTTATTTAAAAAGAAAATAGTTCTTATTTTACAACGTCACAGCTTTAGGGGCGGAGTCTGCTGCCTCCAGGAAGAGCGCGAGCTTTTTTTTTCATTAACTTTATTTACTGGCAACAGAGACGTTACAGCAATAACATTTAAACATTTAAATATACCGAAAACAAAGTTAGAAGGACCAAAACGATTACACAAATCAACAAAACACACACACACACACACACACACACACGCACACACACTTATATACTAAGTGAGGTATCTAAGCATAGCATTTGTATCGTACACACTTAAGTTTTTACCATATAAGGTTCTCTGTCCCACAGACTGAATTGACACAAGAACATGCATTCCATGCAAATGAGCATCCTATAGGCAAACTCTATGATTGGAGGACACAGGACTGAGGAATTTTCTTTGTTTAAACCCTATATAAGACAGAAGGACACATCAAGTCTTTAGGTCTTCGTTCTGGCTTTGGGACCTCCAGATTTTGCTGCAGAAATCTGTTTTGATGTCTGAACTTTTGTAATAAACTTCTTTTTATTATTCAAGTCAGCGTCCAGAGACGTTTTTGCCTGAAAGACAATTTTTCCACATCTCATGATCAAGATACATCATAAGGGTTTTCATTAAGTTTACAGTCCTGTACAAAATTAAGCAATTGCATGACATTTTTCTTCTTCATAAATTGAGGTGATTTGAAGAAAAAACATAGTTCTTTATGGAAAACATTACAAATTGGTTTTGTTTTCAAATATTTAGTTTTGTGGATGAAAAATTTCCCAAGTAATAACAACACATTGAAAGCAAGATCATGCAAACTGTCCGTCACAATTGCACCAAATAAACCTGTGTTTTTATCCAAATTAGACAGCGAATTTAGAAAAGCACCAGAAAAGGAAGTCTTCCCAGAAACCATTCACAATTATACAATCAAAAAACAAGTGATGAACTGTCTCAATCTCATTTTCAGAAAAGGTACAGTTGTTCTCTTCATAACCAAATCCAAGTCTCAAAAATTCCTTGAAGGGGTAGATGTCACTAACGATTTTGAAGTGAAGCTCCTTCACTTTTGGAGCGACAGGGAATTTTATATATTTATACCTTAGTTTGCCCAGTTTGTCTTTTGTTAAATACTACACGTTTCTTCCAGCTGATAAGGGATGAAGTTCTTTGATAAAAAGGTACCGTATGAAGGTGTTGGACAGATCTGGATTAGTGACAGATTGTCCATCAATGAGTAGAGAAGGAAGCTGTATAGTGACACTGTCGATGTGCAAATTAAATGGTAAAAGAATCAAAGGCTGAGGAAGTGCTTTAACTACAGCATTGTGTTGTTTTCGATCACGTATCCTAAACTTAGAACTAAAAGAATCAAAAGTCAAAATCTTTCCATTATCATCAAGGATATGTATTACTGACCTCGATCAAGCCTGTTCTTGTAAAATAAAGATTTCTTCCTTTATTACATGTATTGAAAGTTCCTGATTGGGGTGTTGTGGGGACTATAGTTGTGTTTAAATATCATTTTTTCCCAATATAGTAAGAGTTGATGATGAAAAGTTGAAAGATGGATGAGCAATTTCTTTAGATCATATTCACATTTTAAGAGGAAATTAATGCCTCCTAATTCCATGAAGATTTTTGAGGGAATATGCTACCAAAAGCTATTTTTATTCTTCAGGAAAGGTCTAAGCCAGGGGTAGCCAACGTCGGTCCTCGAGGGCACCAATCCGGCAGGTTTTCCAGATTTCCCTGCTCCAGCACACCTGACTCAAATTAAATGGAGCCAACAGCCTATAAGGATCTCCACAATGACTCATTAGTTTAAGTCAGGTGTGTTGGAGCACAGAAATCTGGAAAACCTGCCGGATTGGTGCCCTCGAGGACCGACGTTGGCTACCCCTGGTGTAAGCCAATTCATTTTCACTGTACCATCTAAGTTTGGCAGGCGGCGTTTCCCTCCAGGCCACTGTGGGGCGTTGGGCTATTGAGTTGACGGCACACTGACGAGGTAGTGGTGCTGAGTATTTAAGCCCAGGTGTAGTGCATTACACTCGCACTCTTCTCCCCCTGCCCTCCTGGTGGCGTGACTGTGTGCTTTGGTTGTTGTGGCAGCTTTGGTCGCACCTGTTTGGAAGCAGGTAAGCTGCCTTCTCCTTTTCCTGCTCAGAAACACAGATGTGTGTGTGGCTTATCTGTGTTCCTTACTGCAGCATGGCGATGGCCTGGGTGGGGGAGGTGTTTGTGGTGCGGGGCGCTCCGGTGGTGAGTCGGCAGGTACACAAACATGAACCAGCATCTTGATTATGTTAAAAACTGTTTTGGTTTTAGGGTGCTGGCTAGGACAGCTCCTCTGTCGGACTCATTAAGCCCTGGTGACCTGCTGTTCTGGCTCTACAACGACCCATGTTTTGACTTTACAAAGATTGTTTCGGTTTTAAGAGACTATGCATGAGCAATCAAGCGCCTGTGCATCTATTTGGGTTCCAGATTCTTCCTGGTCTAGGTCCAGTACATCATAGCATCTGGACCTCCCGGATCCTTTTTATTGCAAATTACAGTCTTATTATCTTGTGGGCATTTTTAATTGTTTTATGAAGTTTATATTGTTTGTGGATTTTAACATTTTATTTGTATGCAGGACCCGAGGCAGCTCCTTATCCTGGTGGTGGCTTTTCTTGAGCTTGTAGAGCACGGGTGGTTTGGTTTGTTTCTCCTGTTTGGTTTGATGCTGCTGCTGGTCCCAGCACCATACTTGAAAATATGGGTGATTTTATTTAACTTTGTGCCCAATAAACTGTATTTATAACTTGAACGGTCTCTGCCCTGTGGTGCAATAATGAACCAGCATACCTACTAGTGTGTCAGAAGTGTTCCCTCTGGGTGGCGTTGCCGTTACCATTTACTGGTCCCTTAGAGCCCAGCAGAAACCTCATATCGTTACATAAGCATTCAAAATCTTTTGCTTTAATTTGTCCTCATACTCTGATCATTGTACTTTTCCCAACATAGTGTGCCTTGTTTTTCCATATGTAGTTAAAATTGGCTTGGCTTATAGCTAGAGAATATGCTGGATAAATCGTGAGAGACTTTCCAGTTTTGGAAAACCCTGCCGAAAATGGAAATATCATGTTGTGACCGCATATTTAAACTGGCTTTACTTTTAGAGTTTTCCAGAAATTTTCTTCCATTAATTTTGTATCTTTAGTGATGTAAACACAGATATTTCACTACGGCTTTAACTGGGATGTTGTCTGTCAGGGACCAAGCAGTAAGGCAGCAGGACACAGGAGGTTTTTGTTCAAAAACTTGGGTCTTTTTATTTACCCCAAAAAGTTTTACAAAATCCAAAAATTCAACTAAAACTGATAAGAGGCCAACTAAATATAACTACACCCAAATCAGAACTTAAGCAAACAACGGAACATAAACTGACGACCTGAACAACCAAACAGGTGAACTTAAATACAAGTTGAGCTAAACCAAGAGTTCAACACAAAAAGGGGAAATACAAGGGCTACTAAAAATTGCACTAACTAAAAATCTCAAATCCCCAAACACCCCTATGACACTGCGGCATGTGGTCAAGTCCAATGGAGCTGGCAGCAGCCTATCAGAGTCCTCAGCCCTTGGCCACGCCGTTGCTGCAGCATGAAGGAGAGGCTGAACCCCAGGTAACTCAGAGATATAAATAAATATTCATACAAAACATAATTTAATCTTACAGTGCCTAAATGTGTTTAACATAGGTATGAAAAATTAAAGTCATTTAGTAGTGAAGTAATGTGAAATGGAATGTGTGGTATTTAGACTCAGGGCTGCAAATAGATCTACACTTGTGGTGAGGTGTGGATATTACCATGTGTGGCAGGCCATCACACACTCCCCCTCTTCAGGACTCTCGTTGGCAAAACAAGAGAGATAATCTGCCGTGAGGTTCTCCTTGCCTGGTATGTGGCAGATAATAATGGAAGGAGTCCAGAGCCCACTTGATTGCCAATGCTTCTTTCTCCATTGTAGAATAGCGGGAAAACAACTTCCGGCTGATGTATGCAATTGGGTGTCTCTCTCCATGTGGGCCCTGCAGAAGGACAGCTATCTGAAGCATCAGTCTGTAGTACAAATGGCTCATCAAAGTGTGGATTGTATAAAACAGGTTCCTTACTTAGTGAGTGTTGGATGTCATGAAAAGCTGCCACTGCCTCCTCAGTCCACTGGATGTGATTGGGGGAGCTTGTCCCAGTCAGGTCTGTGAGTAGAGCTGCCCTACCGGAGAACTGTGGAATGAAGCAATAGTAAAAGCCGGCCAGCCCTTGAAAAGATCTGAGCTGCTTCCTTGTTTGGGGCATCGGACATGACTATGACCTTGATCTTGCTGACTTGTGGCCTTATGACCCCATTCTCAATGACATGACCCAGGTATTTGGTCTCAGCAGCAACAAAGTTGCACTTGGATGAATTTACAGTCAACCCAGCAGAATGAAAGCAACCCAAGACAGTGTGCAGGTGTTCCAGGTGCTCCTCCCAAGTGTTGCTGTAAATAATACCATCCAAGTAGGCAGCAGCAAACTCAGAGCAATCACACAGTACCTGATCCATTAGTCGTTGGAAGGTCACTGGAGCCCCATGCAATCCAAATGGTAAGATGGTGAAATAAGAAGCCCCCATGGAGTTCTGAATGCTGTGAACCCTCTGGACCTCTCAGTGAGCGGGACCTGCCAATAACCTTTACACAGAACTAGTGTGGTCAAATATTTTGCTTTTCCCAGACACTCCAGCAGATCAGCTATTCTAGGTGTAGGGTATGAATCAAACATAGAAACCACATTCAGGTACCTGAAGTCAATACAAAACCTAATGCTTCCATCCTTCTTAGGTAACAAGACCACTGGGCTACACCGCTTACTTTTGGAAGCCCCAGTGATCCCCAGGGACAGAATCAGGTCAATCTCAGCCTTCAGCAAAGAAAGCAGACGTTCTGGGATCCTGTAACTTAATCTTTTTACAGATGCACCCTCCCGAACAACTATGTCATGTTCCACAATGTTTGCTCTTCCTGGATTCTCTTGGAAGACCACTGCTTTACAGAGTTCTCTCACCTGTAGCTGCTTGTCTTCTGGAAGCTGGCTGTGATCACAATCCAGAGAGCCAGCCGGTGGTATGTATTGCTCATCCACTTCCTCTTCCTCTGGCACCCCCCGTAAGAGCATCACATCTACTTTGCTTTCAGGACACTGCACCCACTCCTTCAGGAGGTTTATATGCAGAACCTTACTGAAGCTGGACTGCCCAGGGGTAGATATCTCATAGGTGGTAAGTCCGAGCTTCTTCACAACCTCAATTGGTCCTTGCCACTTGGCCAACAATTTGTTGTTTTTGCTGGGGAGAAGTACTAACACTTTTTGTCCTGGCTCAAAGGACCTCTGTCGGGCAGACTTGTCATACCAAGACTTCTGCTGCTTCTGGGCTTCCACCATGTGTGACTGGGCAAGCTCATTCATTTTCTCAAATCGTTCCCTCATCTGGATTACATAAGACGGGCTTGGGGTACTTCCATGTAGGCGAAGAGAAGATATGGCAGCCATTGATCCCAGTCTGTACCCCTGTTACTGACAAACTTCTTGAGCATCTGCTTCAGGGTTTGGTTGAAGCGTTCCATCAGACCATCAGTTTGAGGGTGGTATAGTGAGGTTCTCAGACTCCGGATATCTAATAACTGATAAACTTGTTTCAACAAAGTTGACATGAAGTTGGTTCCTTGATCAGTTAATATTTCATGTGGCAATCCAACTCTTGCAAAAAACTGCACTAAACAAAATGCAACAGACTTGGCTTTGAGGGTGGCATAATCTGTTATAACGAGCATATAACGATTTTCTGACTGACTTCTCTCAACAGGTCCAACGATGTCCATTCCAAGGCGCTCAAAGGGGGTACAGATGATAGGAAGTGGCTGGAGTGGAGCTCTGGAGGGGATTTTGGCCGATGTTATCTGGCACTTGGGGCAACTTCTACAGAATTGTGCAACATCTTTGTGCAGGCCTGGCCAGTGAAAATGACATTTAATGCGAGCTGTGGTCTTGTGCTTACCGAGATGGCCAGCCCAGGGAATAGAATGCCCCAAAGTAAGGATGGAGCTTCTCACCATTTGGGGTAACAGAAGCTGCAAACTTGACCCCTGCAGACGAGAGAGAATGTTGTTTTGTAGAATGTATTCCTCTTCATCAAAGTCCTGCTCCTCTCTTGGGTTCTTTTCCTTTGCCTTCTGGAAGAGAGATGTTAAAGATGGATCAGATTTTTGGAGATCAGCGATGTCAGACGGAATATCGACCTGGTAAACTACAGGGCTCCAGAGGTCCCGGATCTTATGGTGACCTCTAGTACTATAATCATGGAGGTACACCAGCTGGCCCACTTAAAGAGGAGCCTCCCTTACACGCTTGTCATGATGCACCTTTCTGCGCTCAGTTGCCAACAACAACCGGTCCTGGGTATGTCGAAATGCCATGTCAAGTCTGGCCTGGTGTTCGATCACCCAGTCCTCCACGTCGCCTGGCACTGGGTCTGGTACACAACCCAGCAAGAAGTCCACAAAAAGTTTCGGTTTGCAGCCAAACATCAGGAAGAACGGGAATTCCTCAGTACTCTGATGGGGAGTAACAGAACAATACTTGTGAAAGTCAGGAAGCCCAATCACGCTTATGAGAAACCGGTAGTGTGCGCAGGAGATTGTGGAGGGTTCTATTGAACCGCTCGTATTGTCTATTCCATGCCGGATGGTATGGAGTAGTCCGTGACTTTGCTACCCCATACAAGTGACGAGCTGCTGAAGTAGGGTACTCTCAAAACTTCGGCCTTGGTCGGAGTGAATCTGACTTGGAACACCAAACCTTAAAAACCATTCCGTCAGCAGAATCTGGGCAACGGTGGATGCCCTCTGATCACGAGTTGGGACCACGACTGTGTACTTGCTAAATACGTCTGTCATTACCAAGATGTTCTCCAACCCATTCCGTGAAGGTCCATAGCCACAATTTCATTCGGCCTTGAAGCCAGCAGATGACCCATAAAGCTGCTGGACACAGGCCCTTCAATGTTTCACCTTTCTAGAGTTCCCCAGTTGCTTTTGCATCTTTGCAAACATGTGTGAGACAGAAGGATCAGGTGAGGTGCTAGCTGCCTCTGCAGCAGCAGTTCCAGGCTCATTCCTGTCGCCCTCGCTCAACACAGCGGTCCGGGGCCTGTGTTCGGTAAGATTATGGCCCCCCCGGCTGCATGACGCTAGTGACGTACGATGCAGCCCTCCTCGTGGTTTCATGACGGTTGGCTATCTCATAAGCTCGGGCTAGCGTGGCTGGACGCTTTTCTAACAGTCTTTGAACTAGCTCAGCATCACCCAGTCCATTTGTGAAAACCTCAACTGCAATAGCATCCTGTTCAGCCTCCGACCAATCCCCGTAAGCTACAGCCACTTTCCCATAGATATCATCCTGGAACACATGAAGAGCCTCACCAGATTTGCGTAATCTTTGCCTTAGCTCCACCGCCACAGCTGCGGCGTGGTCCGACGAAGGGCCAAAAGCTGTTTCGACTTCCTCAAGTAGACGGCGATAGTCCCATTTGGATGAACGGGGGTTTCTGTGGATTATGGCACCAGCAGCTCCTACAAGGCAGAATTTCAGTTGGACAGCCATTGTCTTGGCTGACCACCGATTCATTTCAGCACAGCTCTAGAATTGGTGCAGAAACTCGTTCCATGGTGTGCTGCCATCATACTGCCCAGGACGTAAGATGGGGACCCTCTCTTTAAAGTTGTAATCCTTATCGCTGTCTGATTGGGAAGGCCGTCTGGGTGCGAAGCAGTTTTTATGTGGAAATAAGTGGCAAAGATATTTCTGCTGGGAATGTCCACTTTTAACTATCTTTTTTGCATTTATGCAGGGATGTAACTGGGGAAATGTCTCTGCTTCTGGGTTTAGAAGTAGCTGGTGTGCTGTGTACAAAACCCTCTGTTTGAGCAGCGAAAAATGGGTTTGTGTCTGCATACGGCACCTTTAATGACACATTTGGAACAGAAGAGTCGTGCATATAATGGCCTGGTTCCCCCGTACGGTTGTGATGTTGCCCGTCGGCTTTGCAGAAGGGGTTTGTGGATGTGAAATGACCGGGGCTGCTGACCGGCGCAAACACATTTCGGCTGTTAGCATGTGTGCTAGTGCAGCTTTCATCTCAGAGAAATGGGTTGTAATGTTCACATTTCTTCGCAACTTTGCGTTCACAAGCTTCCATGGTACCCTGTCCATTGTCCTGGACATTGGTTAACGACATGAACGGGTTTGAGTAATTAGTTTCCTTGTTATAAGCATCAGGAAGGTAGCGAGTGGCCGCCATGTTGTTTAGCTCGGAGATGCTACCACTGTATTTACGTAACAGTCACTCGGTTTTAGCCGTTATTGTCCTCTTATATTAGGTACTCACCACTCCTTTAACAATGGGAAAGTCCCTTCATGGTCGCCAGTGTTAACCATTCCCGCTTCTTATCCTCCGATAGTAGTCGGAAGACACGGGGGAGATCTGTCTTCTCCAGGGCTGAAGTGGAGTTGGCTTCAGGGTTAACTCCCTAATTACACTCTTCTCTTGCCACTCACGGCGTAAAGCACCATAAAAAAAAGGAAAGCAGTGGTTGTGCTGGGAAACGTCTTTATTTCTGGACTGCACTGTTATTGTCTTCCTGACTGTTCTGCCTAACTACTCCATCTCTTTTCTTCCATCTTTCCTCTTAACACCTTCTGCTTTCCGTCACTCTTGTTCCTCATGCGCCTTTTTTTCCTACGCTCTCACACTCACTCTCATGCTCACTGAGTTGCTGGATCGCACACAGAGTTAGACACATCGCACAACAAGGTGAAACTACCTGAAGTTTCAGAACGACTGGTGATGTAATGGAACGCGGAACAGTCACGTGATGTCAGAGTCTTCATTCAGATCACGGAACATTGTTTCGCATCAAACGTTCCACGTCAGTTTCAGTACGGACTGGAACACCGTTTCGATCTGGCCATCACTACAGGTAAGACAAGCTGCCTTCTCCTTTTCCGCTCACCTGTTCTCCTCCCTGCAGCACGGCTGATCGCTCGTGTGGGAGAGGTGATTGTGGCGCGGGGCACTCAGGTGTGGTACCGCCAGTGCGTGGTACCGCCAGTGCGTGGTGAGAACGCTAGGTTTGTAATTCCTTTTGCATGTAGTGTGGCTCCCTGCTTATGGTTTTATATGCTGCAGAGGGATCGTTTGGCTTCCCTCCATCCCCTCTGGGCTCTGCTGAAGCTGCACCGTTGGTGAGTTCTCAGGTTACACAACCATGAATCGGCACGATCAGACATTATGATACAATTATTATTTTATTTCTAGGGTGCTGGATGTCTGCTCCATGACCTCCAGGGACAGGGTCAAATTTATCCTAAATGTGCTGCTTTCAGAGGAAGGTCAACTGAGGAAGGATATACATCAAATGTATAGAATTACCTTTAGCAGCAAGGAAAGTAAGTTTTCCAGGTGATGGATGAAGGATCCCAGAAACTTTGACCAAACAGGATAATTTTACTGTCTATATAAAAACTAGACCTTTTATAAAAATGAAAGGTGTACAACACTGAATATAGGTAAGATAACAGAGTGCATCTAATTTATAGATGCACATCTATACAAAAGAAACTTTTATTGACGTGAGGTAAAGAAACTCATCAAAACTCACCCAGAACTCCCGGTTAACGGTTAACGGTAACACTTGTCATTATATTATACACACATCAGCACTTTTCATGATTCACAGGAACACACACAGAACAGCACAAGCTCACACACATCTCTGTCACAACCAGCTGACAGATACACATGCACGCGGAGAAGCAGTGGGATGCACGCACACAGGCTTCAGTAATATGCATATAGCCTCATTTCTGTGGTTGGTTCATGAACGAACTCACATTTGTCACTTGGAATGTGCGTGGAGCTGGCACAAGGGAAAAGAGGTTAAACATTTTTAACCGTTTGTAAGAAATGAAAGCAGATATAATATTACTCCAAGAGACTCATTTATCAAACTCAACAATAGATCTTCTCTCAACAACCCAGTTTCCACACGTGTATTCAGCTTGTTATAATTCTAGGCAGAGAGGAGGAGCAACTCTTATTAATAGAAGGTTAAATTTTGACATAGATAATACAATCATAGATCCAGAAGGCAGATTTATAATAGTTACATTATCTATTAAAAATGTTAAGTTATGTATTGCAAATATATCTGGTCCAAATGTAGATGATCCTCCTTCTTTCACTCCCTCTTCGCCTCTATGGTCACTCAGATAACACACTAATTATAGGAGGGGATTTTAACATTATACTGGACAAACAAAGTACCACAGGAGCTCATCGAGTCTGGAAATCCTCAGAAACTGTAAAACATGAAGGATTTTGGTCTCTGTGATGCTTGGCGCTCTCACCATCCCACACTAAGAGAATACACCTTCTTCTCTTCAGTTCACCATTCCTATTCTAGATTAGATTATTTCTTAACTAGCAGCTCGCTGATGAATGACATGTCAGAAATCAGAATCCATCCTATTAGCATTAGTGATCACGCACCAGTATCATTCACTCTGAGAAGTAAGAGCAATAAACCAGCAGCTAGAAACTGGAGATTTAATACGTCACTACTTAAAGATCCTGAGTTTATCAGCTACTTTAAAAGATAATGGTTCTTATATCTAGAAAATAAGGACTTTCCAGAAACTTCAGTGTGTGTTCTTTGGGAAGCAGGAAAAGCAGTAATGAGAAGGAAAATAATTTCCTTTTCTTCTCATAAGAAAAAGAAGGAAACTTTGAGAATTTCAGAGTTAGAACTCAGAATTAAATCCTTAGAGGACGCTTACCATGTCTCCCCAGAAGAACACACACTAAATGCTATAAGGAAAGCTAAACTTGAACTTAATGAAATAATAGATAAAAAGACACAATTCTTGGTGCAAAGACTTTGTTTGGAGAATTTTGAGCATGTCAACAAATCTGGAAGGATCCTGGCTAATCAGTTAAAAACAAACAAGGAGAAAACAACCATCTCCTCTGTCAGAGATCCAGAAGGAAACATCAGCCACGACCCTGACAAGATAAATAACACTTTCAAAGAATTCTATAAAACATTATATACATCACAACTAACTACAACAGATGACAATATTGATAAATTTCTTAGTAACATCAATCTTCCAAAATTAAAACATGAAAATAAAATGGTCTTGGATTCCCCTCTTTCAGTCGGCGAACTCCAAGAAGCTCTCCAGCATATGCCCAACAATAAAGCTCCAGGTCCAGATGGTCCAGGTACAGATGGTCGATGCCCAAATGGTCCAGGTACAGATGGTCCAGGTCTAGATGGTTATCCAGCAGAATTCTACAAAGAATTCTGGACAACGCTGGCACCCACACAAAAACGGGGATTTCTGGTTATGGCGTCTTAGTGAGAGGCTGCATGTGTGCGAAGCTGGCTTATAAATCCCTTAAACTAATGCTTAAAACCTGAACAATAGATATTACTACACACTTTTTCATCGTGAGCAACACTACTGGACATCAAGCCACCGAAATACCAAACACGGCTAATAATCTGGCAATAGTGGCTCCCCAAGGCAGTGGGGCTAATATGGACACGGCTAATGCTAGCATGGCAAGACTGGATACCCCCGATGAAGCCGGTGTACAGGAGGCGACGCCACCGACAAATAGTGATATTCTCAGGGACGTCCGCTCGCTGAAAGATGACATAAACAATCGTCTGATATGCTGAAAGCAATTAATGATATAAACGGGGACATACAGTTAAACTTGCTAAGAATTAGCGACACGGAGGAGCGTATTTCACAAGCGGAAGATGACGTAACCTCTCTTTAAGGAAAAGTGAAAACACTTGTGAAAACAGCATCTACGCTTTGCAACAGAATTACAGAACAAGAGGACAGGGCCAGGCGCTCTAATCTGAGACTGGTTGGTCTACCTCAAAAGTCTGAGGGCTCGGATGTATACAGATTTCTGGAGAAGTGGCTCAAGAACATGTTAGGTGAGGATCTCACCTCACCCCCCCGTCATAGAACGCACAGGATCATGCCTCTTAAAACTAACTTTACATCACCACAGGTGGTAATAATGAAGTTTCTGAACTACAGAGACTGGGAAACAACACTGAGAGCCACCAGGAACATGAAGGAGGTACGCTACGAGAATCATCGAGTCACCCTTGTCCCTGACTTGTCGGCAGAGACCCGGGAGCTGCAGCGGTGCTTTGATGGAGTGAAGGCCCAGCTTGAAGCTCTGGATGTGTGGTACGGCATGCTGTATCCAGCACCTCTGATCATCACACACAACGACAAACGGTGACGGAGGCCGAAGAATACATCCAGGGAATTAGTGACTCACATAACTAAAGTTATATAGTTGGCACTTTGTTTTTTCTTCCTTTTGTTTAAACTCTACTGTGGAATAACAGTCATGGAAAAAGGCAGATTCCAACAGACAATTTAGTAAGTTGCCATATCCTTTTTTGTTGTCATATTTTTCATTGGCATGATTGCCCTAAAAGTAACTGAGTTACTGAGCATGTGTGTATGTATCATGTATATACATGAGTATGTGTGTGTGTGTATGTATACATATATATGTATATATGTAAGGAAGGAGGGAAAATGAGAGAACGAGGAAAGAAGAGAAGAAAAAAAAGGAAATAAAGGGGGGAAAGGGAAGAGAGAGAGAGAAAAAAAAACCTTTGGTTAGTGTGGTTACAGACACCTGTACCCAATAGGGCCAATCAGGTGGTGGGCTAAAGATCAGGCACTCAGGGGCCGTCCCTACGATGCCAAATTGCAGTAAAACCACAAAAGTATTTTAGCAATCCACCCTCTCATCCCCACAAAACCAGGGATGAGCCTCCATGAAACATGTCTGAAACCAGTTACCAAGGTGGATCGGTCTGAGACCTCCACCGTCTGTGGTCCTGTGAGGACAGCGTAGCCACCAGAGGGTATGACGTCAGTGTGATAAACGCACGGCAAACACAACAATCATGGCGTCGGTGACCAGCTGTGTTATGGTGCTGCTGCAGACAGTCCTGGCTCGTGTGCAGCTTTAGCACCGAAATGCACAGCTGGTACACCACAGTGCTGCTGTACCATCAGCAGTGGGAGCAGATACGTCATTATCTGTACATGAACTACGTCTGGTTCTAGCTCTGGAGTGTTACTCTTTAATCACCATAGCGCCCCCCACAGTCTGGTAGTATGTACTACAGCAGTTTTGTGGGGATGGTGAAGCCTTTCTCCTAGTTTTCGCCACCGTTTTCACACTGAACCGGCTTCAGTGCTGTGTGGACATAGCCTGAAGTTAGGCAGAGTGGCAGAAACTAGGGATTGGCATTTAAGGTGATTTTTGAAGTTGAATAGTCAGAAACGATTAGTTGTGACATCATCAATAATGGAATTGAATTGTTTATCATAAGACCTTAACTCTGACCCATTTGCTCCGACAGTAGTTCTAATAATTAGACTTTGTCTTATTCATCCTTCATTATGGGCTATTCCCTATTTTTTGTCTTATTCTTCTGTTTGATCTTTCTTTCATTTTAATCGTAATACTTTGTTTGTGCTCTTTTTTATTACTTTTATTGTTTGTTTATTTTTACATTCATTACATCTTTGATCAGCTGTTATGTTGTTTTTAAAGTGCTTTGGAAATTAAATGGTAAAGTGCGTTTTATCTAGTTTAACAGACGATCACTTGGTGTTACCATGACGCTTTTTCAGGTCTGTTGTCTTCAGTTTTTTAGTGATGACAGCAGAATCTTCACAATCCTGAGAGCCTAAAGAATCCACTGATACCAAACATGTCCTGGTTGATCTCTGGGAGAGGGGTGAACTATGGATATCAAGTGGAACCGTTTTTACCGCCACATCTCAGTCACATGGTTGTCGGTAACTTTGATGAGCTTCTGATAATAATCACGCTGTCATGTCCCTGAATGAGTCCTGCTGTTGGTGTCGGCTCAGACTGTGTGTTGGAGCTGGTGTATAGAAGATAATCCCTGCAAACCATAATCATCACCTTCTTCTTCTAATTGGAAAAAAAGCAAAAAAAAAAAAAACGAAATAAAACCCCAAAAAACTAAACTAAACTAAAAAAAACAAGAAATAAATAAACAAATAAATAAAACCCTACCACAATGTTGCAATTTCCTTCTGCTAATAATAAAAAAAAATTCATTTAATTTAATTTTCATTTATAATCCAAAAGAAAATGTGGTATAACGAAGCAGAAATGTGTTTAAAATGTTTAGAATAGCTATTTATTTATGTATTCATTGATGTATTTTAAGGCCTTTATTAGAAGGCAGAAACTTCAGCTGCCTCTAGCCTCCACAAGTATTTTAAACAGGCGTCTCTGCACACACACATACCACAGATTAACAATGAACAGTTGATCAGTTAACGCCATGAACGAAACTGAAGATAACTAAAGAAATCACTTAAGGGTTAGTTATGTGAGACGTTCACGGTCGTCACCAGTTGGTGGCAGTAAAGGAGCAGTTTGCTATCCGCTAACGCAGAAGAAGAAGAAGAAGAAGCAGAGAAGAAGAAGAAGAAGCCGACAGCGCTTGTAGTATGCAGCAGTTTCTTGTTGTTAACTAGTTTAAAGTCATATTTTTACTAACAAAGCTCACCTGAAGCAGAAACTGAGGAACAATGTTTGAAAACTTCAGAGAAAGACTTCACCTGGTCCAGCAGGATTTCTCCTCGGGGTTCGTAGATTGTTTATTGTTTATTTGTATTTTCTGTGTTTTTGCTCAAATAGTTTATCGTGTGGCTCACGTCCCCTTCTGATATGATTAAACTCTAGTATAAAGCTTCAGACCTGGCTTTGTGTGTATTTAACTGTAGTTCACGAGGAAGACGTGCTAGTAGCATCTTTGGCTAAAGCTACAACTTTTACCTTCGCTGCGGTGTTGTCTCCGTGGACGTGTGTAAGATGGAGTAGAGATAATTTGTAAATTTGCCCAACTTTAAAAAGTAGTTTACTTTATTGTTAGTGTCTGTATCAACTACCCAAATGTTGGATTTAGTCATGTGATCCTTTTAGCTAGCTGTCATTGCACTCAGCTGATGATCATGTGACAGGTTTGTTTCCAGCTGAATGTGATCAAGTCCGTTTATTCTGCAGGAAAAAGAGAAGAAACGTTAAAATACACACACACACAAGCAATATATAATAGCAATATGTATTTATTTATATTTGTAATGTAAAAATCTTGTATGATTATCTTAGAAAATGACAGACATTGCAATGCATTTTCGGAGAACTCGGCCCAAGAGGGAAGGTACACCAAAACACAACACCAGGATGATGCTGAGTCTCTTTGTGATGCTTTTAGTGTGTTCAAAATCAGTTTAAATAAAGTTTTTTGGAGTTAGAACCTTAAGAAGATTACAGAAATAAAGAGAATTAAATGCTTTCAGGACAAACACCAACTTTTAAATTTGAAATATGATTCTGAAATAAGACGTTACGTGTTAAATTAAAATAAGTGATTTAACTTTATGTAACATTTAAACAGGATTCATTAAAAAGTAACTCGCCAAATGGTGTGTTTTCGCTTAATATGCAAAAATCTTCATGCTGCTACAAAACTATTCTACATTCCTACACTCAAACATGTTCCTCATGTTCACCTCCCTTCAGCTTGAAGACCCTTGGAGACGCATCAAGAGACCCCAAAATAAGGAGGCGATCCAGGTGATCATTAAACCCTGGATGTGTGAAAATTTGTGTGTTTTTTACATTTTAATTCAGAAATGTAAAACTATGAAATGTAAATAAACACAGAATGCAACGACTTACAAATCTCAACAATCCATAAAATAAATTCTCAGATTCAATATTTCACCATGTGATGGAAAATCACAGCTGATAGTGAAACTGATGCGGCAACACGTCTGGAAAAAGTAGTTCCAGGGTGTAAAAAGTAGTTCCAGTATGATGTTCAGCATGGTGTAAAAAGTAGTTCCAGGGTGATGTTCAGCATGATGTAAAAAGTAGTTCCAGGGTGATGTTTGGCACGGTATAAAAAGTAGTTCCAGGGTGATGTTCAACATGGTGTAAAAAGTAGTTCCAGGGTGATGTTTGGCACGGTATAAAAAGTAGTTCCAGGGTGATGTTCAACATGGTGTAAAAAGTAGTTCCAGGGTGATGTTCAACATGGTGTAAAAAGTAGTTCCAGGGTGATGTTTGGCACGGTATAAAAAGTAGTTCCAGGGTGATGTTCAGCATGATGTAAAAAGTAGTTCCAGGGTGATGTTTGGCACGGTATAAAAAGTAGTTCCAGGGTGATGTTCAGCATGATGTAAAAAGTAGTTCCAGGGTGATGTTTGGCACGGTATAAAAAGTAGTTCCAGGGTGATGTTCAGCATGATGTAAAAAGTAGTTCCAGGGTGATATTCAACATGGTGTAAAAAGTAGTTCCAGGGTGATGTTCAGCATGGTGTAAAAAGTAGTGCCAGGGTGATGTTCAGCATGGTGTAAAAAGTAGTTCCAGGGTGGTGTTCAGCACGATGTAAAAAGTAGTTCCAGGGTGATATTCAACATGGTGTAAAAAGTAGTTCCTGGGTGGTGTTCAGCACGGTGTAAAAAGTAGTTCCAGGGTGATGTTCAGCATGGTGTAAAAAGTAGTTCCAGGGTGTAAAAAGTAGTTCCAGGGTGGTGTTCAGCACGGTGTAAAAAGTAGTTCCAGGGTGTAAAAAGTAGTTCCAGGGTGGTGTTCAGCATGGTGTAAAAAGTAGTTCCAGGGTGATGTTCAGCACGGTGTAAAAAGTAGTTCCAGGGTGATGTTCAGCACGGTGTAAAAAGTAGTTCCAGGGTGTAAAAAGTAGTTCCAGGGTGGTGTTCAGCATGGTGTAAAAAGTAGTTCCAGGGTGATGTTCGGCACGGTGTAAAAAGTAGTTCCAGGGTGATATTCAACATGGTGTAAAAAGTAGTTCCAGGGTGATGTTCAGCATGGTGTAAAAAGTAGTTCCAGGGTGATGTTCGGCACAGTGTAAAAAGTAGTTCCAGTGTGATATTCAACATGGTGTAAAAAGTAGTTCCAGGGTGATATTCAACATGGTGTAAAAAGTAGTTCCAGGATGATGTTCAGCATGGTGTAAAAAGTAGTTCCAGGGTGATGTTTGGCACGGTGTAAAAAGTAGTTCCAGGGTGTAAAAAGTAGTTCCAGGGGGATGTTCAGCACGGTGTAAAAAGTAGTGCTAGGGTGATGTTCAGCATGGTGTAAAAAGTAGTTCCAGGGTGGTGTTCAGCACGGTGGAAAAAGTAGTTCCAGGGTGATATTCAACATGGTGTAAAAAGTAGTTCCTGGGTGGTGTTCAGCACGGTGTAAAAAGTAGTTCCAGGGTGATGTTCAGCATGGTGTAAAAAGTAGTTCCTGGGTGGTGTTCAGCACGGTGTAAAAAGTAGTTCCAGGGTGATGTTCAGCATGGTGTAAAAAGTAGTTCCTGGGTGGTGTTCAGCATGGTGTAAAAAGTAGTTCCAGGGTGATGTTCAGCATGGTGTAAAAAGTAGTTCCAGGGTGATGTTCAGCATGGTGTAAAAAGTAGTTCCAGGGTGATGTTCAGCATGGTGTAAAAAGTAGTTCCAGGGTGATGTTCAGCATGGTGTAAAAAGTAGTTCCAGGGTGGTGTTCAGCATGGTGTAAAAAGTAGTTCCAGGGTGGTGTTCAGCTTGGTGTAAAAAGTAGTTCCAGGGTGGTGTTCAGCATGGTGTAAAAAGTAGTTCCAGGGTGATGTTCAGCATGGTGGAAAAAGTAGTGCCAGGGTGATGTTCAGCATGGTGTAAAAAGTAGTTCCAGGGTGGTGTTCAGCACGGTGTAAAAAGTAGTTCCAGGGTGATATTCAACATGGTGTCTGGAAACGTCTGGGAAGTGAGGAGTCAAATTAATGAGTCATTGTGTATAACCTGATTGGCTGTTAGAGCCACCTAATTTGACTCAGGTGTGTTGGTGCAGGGATACATGGAAAACCTGCTGGATTGCGGTCCTCGTAGGACCGAATTGAGTAGCCCTGCGCTAAAACCTCCATGTACTTCTCTGCATGATGGAGCTTTAACCTGCATTTGTGGGTTTCAGGGTGAACTGTGTCCACAGACAGTGGTTTCTGGAAGTCTTCCTGAGTCCATGCAGTGGTTTCCAGTAGAGAATCATGTCTGCTTGTAATGGAGAAGATCACCAGCATCCAGCCTGGTCCCATGCATACAGAGATTCCTCATGATTCTCAGAATCTTCTGTAGATGGAGGATCTTCTAAGTTTCAGGAACATTTTTCTGAAATTGTTCCACAGTTTTAGATCCAGTTTGTCTCAGATTGGTGAAGCTCTGTCCATCTTTCCATCTGAGAGACTCTGCCTCTCTGAAATGCTCCTTTTATACCAGTCATGTTACTGACCTGTTGCCAGGTAACCTGGTTAGTTGTCAAATGCTCCTCCAGGTGTTTCTGGTTTGTACCAGGTACTTTTCCAGCATTTTGCTGTTCCAACTTTTTCCAGACGTGTTGCTGCATCAGATTCATATTTTCATCACATGGTGAAACGTTGCCGTTTCAGCATCTGAGATGTTGGTGAGCTTCTTCTGGGAATAAAAGATGGGAGGATGAGAATTAGACATTTCATTCTGTTTAATTACAGTTTACACAGCAACCTAACTTTTTTGGAGTTGGGTTGAATTTATTTTCGTATTCTCGTTTTATTATTATTTTTTTTATAATTTTATTTGTAATTCTTCAACAGCACATCAGTGAAACATTACAACATTACACAATCTTTGCTGTTCATTTTTTTCTTCAAGTAACAACCCCAACATTTAAAAAACACAAAACAAAAAAAAAAAACAATAATATTAGTAGTGATGTCACTGATTAACAAGAGGTGTTACTATTCTCGTTTTATTTGAGCATTTTATTTTTCTGCTGGTTTAAGCTTCGTTCTTAAACATTAGTTGTGTAAGAAAAAACCTTAAAGATAAAGTTTCTGACAGAAAAATCTGCCAAAGTGAAGCAGGAAATGTTCCTCTGATACCCGTTTCCCTCTTTCTTGTTCAGGTTTGAAGAAAGTCTTCCTCATTTAAGGGCTGGACTGGAAATCCTAAGCAGGTGTTAACACTCACACACAAACACCGTACAGCCTAACTTTAACCCTAATCAATAACCAGGACCCCTGAAATGACCTTGTGCTTCACTGGGACTGGACTTGGCTCCCATAAAGACCAGTGGTTCCAACGAGGTCTGCATTTGTACCAGAAAAGCTCTTGATGAGGTGGTGGTGTGATGCAGATGAACCAGAGGGAAACAGAGGGTTACAACATGTATCTCTTAGTTTTAATCCCAAAAGATGTCTTCATGATAATAATGTTTGGCTCCAACATGGGAAAGTGGAGCTCAAGCAGGAGGGATGGGGAGAGCCAGGCCGGACGTTCCAGCTTTATTCATCTTTACAGAAGACCTGCATGAAACGGGCTCTGTGAATTTGGACAGGATTAGCGTTAGTCCATGTAGCCCTGGTCAGTCAGAGAAAAAGCCCACATCTCGGCATAGATATTGATCGATGAAAAACTTTAATTGAACATAATGACAAAATATTTAAAAAATAGAAATAAAAGAAAAGGAAAGAAACACGAAGTGAGTGAGAGGCTGCAGAAGCTTCCAGTTAATTACAAGCTTTCAGTCATCACATTCATTATTGTTCGGTGTCTTGCCCAAGGACATTTCAGCATGGAGTCAGGGGAAGCCTGGAATCGATCCACCAACCAGAAGGTTGGTTGGTGGATTGATTCCAAGACCGCTCTTCCTCCTGAGCTACAGCCATCCAAGGACTCATAATGATCCAACTAACAATGACTGTAGTAATAATAGTGATACCAACTAGTAATGATCATGTTATCATTATTATGTTTATATAATCTGAGTTTACAATGATTAATTACAATGATGCAGTCATGCAGTAATAATAATACTCAGCTAAATGCCACTTCATTCCACTTCTGTGATAAAAGTAACTCTGCGCACCGTCTCCTAAAAAGGCCAGACTCACAGGTGTCTGTAATGTTTGAGGATCTTTATATATTGATTTTTCTATATATTGACTCTGCATGGACTGCTCTGTACCGCTTGCATCCTGACATTTCTCTCTGTCTTTTTCGGGGTTCAGCTTGTTGGTTATCAGCCTGTTTACCAGACTCGAGGACATAAACTATCTCTAAGACATCTTTTACCAGTGTCACTTTGTCTCTGGATTCTTTCTCCTTAAGTCATCCACATATGACATCCAGTAGCTACCTGCTGTGTCTTCTTCTAACCACCGTGGAGCCCATCCAGCACTGTTTTCCATCCTTGGACTTAGATCTCTGGAGCAAAAGATTACAGCCTAAAGTCTGCAGGAGCCTTAATAGGAGACGGTACACGAGTTAATTTTTTTAAAAATACTTTTTATCCACAACACAGAAGGAAAGAAAACTAGCAGCTTAAATAAACTACAAGACAGACTGAATAGATCAGTACAGATCAGTACTGATCAGGAGATCAGTATCCCCCCCCCCGGACCAAATAGCCAGCTCTCGGTACCACAGCAGAGCCTCAAAAATCGTCAAAGACCCGTTCCACCCTAACAACCACTTGTTCAACTTGCTGCCCTCTGGTAGGCGCTACAGAGCCCACAAAGCCCGTACAAACAGACTCGGGGACAGCTTTTTCCCCAGAGCCATCAGTGCCCTGAACTCCCATGAACAAACCAAACAACAAGGAGAACACACTCAACAAGACGAAACATCACACACGTGTAAAATAGACTGCAACAAGTATCACACCACTGTGAAACTCAAACCGCGTTGTGCAATACATTCAATTGTAAATATATGTATATATCTGCTTTTTAGTACTTACCATATTTATATTTACTTTAAGTATTTTATTTCCAGTTATTTCCTCCCTTGCCTTCATTTTTAACATTTTTGAATATTCTTTTTATTTGATGCAAACACCATAAAGAGTAGCACCCCCTAATCTCATTGTATGCTCTGGTTTACAATGACAATAAAGGCTTTCTGATTCTGATTTCTGGATTAGCCGTCGTTGGGGGAGGTCTCAAAGAAGAGATGGGATGAAGACGATGCCGGATTAGCCGTCGTTAGGGGAGATCTCAGAGAACAGACAGGATGAAGACGATGCTGGATTAGCCGTCGTTGGGGGAGATCTCAGAGAAGAGACGGGATGAAGATGATGCTGGATTAGACGTCGTTAGGGGAGATCTCAGAGAAGAGACGGGATGAAGATGATGCTGGATTAGCCGTCGTTGGGGGAGATCTCAGAGAAGAGACGGGATGAAGACAATGCCGGATTAGACGTCGTTAGGGGAGATCTCATAGAACAGACGGGATGAAGATGATGCTGGATTAGCCGTCGTTGGGGGAGATCTCAGAGAAGAGACGGGACGAAGACGATGCTGGATTAGCCGTCGTTGGGGGAGGTCTCAGAGAAGAGACGGGACGAAGACGATGCTGGATTAGCCGTCGTTGGGGGAGGTCTCAGAGAAGAGACGGGACGAAGACGATGCTGGATTAGCCGTCGTTGGGGGAGGTCTCAGAGAAGAGACGGGACGAAGACGATGCTGGATTAGCCGTCGTTGGGGGAGGTCTCAGAGAAGAGACGGGACGAAGACGATGCTGGATTAGCCGTCGTTGGGGGAGGTCTCAGAGAAGAGACGGGACGAAGACGATGCTGGATTAGCCGTCGTTGGGGGAGGTCTCAGAGAAGAGACGGGACGAAGACGATGCTGGATTAGCCGTCGTTGGGGGAGGTCTCAGAGAAGAGACGGGACGAAGACGATGCTGGATTAGCTGTCGTTGGGGGAGGTCTCAGAGAAGAGACGGGACGAAGACGATGCTGGATTAGCTGTCGTTGGGGGAGGTCTCAGAGAAGAGACGGGACGAAGACGATGCTGGATTAGCTGTCGTTGGGGGAGGTCTCAGAGAAGAGACGGGACGAAGACGATGCTGGATTAGCTGTCGTTGGGGGTTGCTAAAGAGGAAATTGGAAGTCTGACAGTTTGATGTGAGGGTGGTGATGTCAAACAGTTTTAATGTAATAAAGATGTTTAAATGTGTTTCTGCAGGTATGAGGAGAGCTGGTTTCTGCTCCATAAAAGAACTAAAGACTGTGCCCAAGCAGCAGAAGTAAGACGTGTTTCTTCAGCAGGGTGAAGGCTTCAGCATAAACTAGAGTTTTATCAGAGGACTGCAGAGCTGCTAATTACATCATAAATAACAGCAACTGTTCCTCTTTCATTAGAAATAGATCATCTATTTTCTGAGTTTCCAGATGACAGTACCTTTATGTTTTCAGATGATATATGATCATTTTTGTGGTCGTTAGCTGTGACCGTAAACACATATTTCCTGGCTGGGTTTTTAGGCAGCAGATGGTGACATAGTGATGCTCTCAGCCCACTGGGAGAGGAGACGAGCAGCTCTGAGCCAGCTGCAGGAACAGCTGCAGAACCTGCCGGACTTCATCAGCGAACTGGACGCCATCACTGCTAACATAGGTCTGTTTTACCTTCCCCCGGTAAAACCAGCTAACACCAGCACTAAAACCAGCAATGGGTGCTTCAGATGAAGTTCTGTAGAGCAGACAAAGATGATAAGGTACCCAGGATATCTCATAGTTTGTGAATATTGAAGTATCAGACGTGTGGCTTGGATGGGAATTTAGGGCTGGTGATGAGCCTAAAACATAGAGATGATGTCAGCAGGTGAATGGAAGCATGATTTGGTCCAACTTGAGAAAATCATTCGACAAAGGAAAAAAAGTCAATCATGAATAAAATCTTCATTTTTAGAGTCTGAGCTCTACCTGTGAGCAGGATTTCTGCAGCAGGGCTGAAGAAGCTTCTGGATGGAGACGCTTGTATGTTTTTAGATATTAGATGTGTGCATATATGTGATGTCTATGTATGATTTTTATTTTCCAGCTCATTTGGAGGGCGACTTTGAGGAGATGGAGAGCAGACTGGTTTACCTGGAAACTCTGTGTTTTCAGTGTGACCAACAGTCCGTCAAAAAACATCACATGAACCAGCTGGAAGTCTACAAGAAACAGAAAAGGTTGGACTCTGATTGTTTCCACCCATGTAGTCTGAAGCAGGTGATCTGGTTCAGAAGTAAATCTGTCCCATCACAGGAAACCGTTGTTAACCAGACAGGGCTGGTTAACATGGTCAGCAGGTTGAAGTGAGGGTCTCGTCTCTAAGAATGTCGGACAGGTGGAAAGAAGAAAATATTGTTCCTCCAGATAAATTTTACACGCTGTAAAACGTCATGTAATAAGTTGATATAAAAATCATTTAAAATCAGATAATAGTATTTTAATTACTTCTAAAATAAATAAAAACCTTAATTTTGCTAAAGTAAAACATTATATGCAATGAGTTGCAACATCTAACTGCATGCCACCGAAGGAGCAGCTTATAAATGTGGAGAATTTCATTTAGAATTTAAAGAACTTTAAGATGCCGACTGTATTTAAAAAAACTAGAAAAAATATATTGTGCGTCGTTGCTGTTTGTGAAGCTGAAATATCTCCATCATCACTGCGTGTCAGTCTGATCTATGAGCGGTGAGCGAACCGCTGCTGCGACGCGACGCTGCTGCGACGCGACGCTGCGTCTTTTTAACATATACCCCGGGACACCGGCACAAAAGTAATGCGGCCCACTGGGAATCCTCTAGAACCTCTCCATTAGCCGGCCTTGCTCTTGATGTGTATTCCAGCGTGAGAAATTAGCATGAGAGCGTAAGAAGCCATTCAAATGCATGAGTCTCACGACCGATGCGTGACAGTAGCCCTGTAAACAAATGCAGCGTACCGGCTCGCACAGGTTAGTGGTTCACCACGGTCTCGTGCTGCAACATGCTGCTGTCAAACATGACATGAGAGAGATCGCTCCACAAGAAAGTTCAGTCCAGATACTGCATAGTGAAACCTGTTGTCATACACAGTCTATGGTGAAGTAAGATGGGGGGACTAATAAAAACTTGCGGCGGCAAACTTGTTGCGCTCATTTTTTCCTTGCAGTACAATTAATTGACTTATTGCTTATGGACAGGCATATGTGGGACGTAATGTATGAATTTTGCATGCAATTAAAATTAATTGTGTGTGCTGGTATACTCTCTTTTTCTCTGTGGCTTTTTTTTTTTTTTTTTTTTTTTGTGCGAGTGTGTGTTGCCCTGCACCTCAAGAAAGTGTGATGTGCGTAGAAACACTTGCTTTCTCATATAGAACAGGAAATTTTTCATACCCCTCCGTTTCAAGTGGGCCTCTGAAAAATCTTTGTTTGAAGGGGTATATAGCCCTACCCCTTACCCCTACCCCTCTGTCCTAAAAGGAATTGGGACACCCCTACACCTTCACGTGAACGCGCAAAACAGAGGGGTAGGGCTAAGGGGTGAAATGGGATTGGGCCTTAATCTACACAACAATAACACTTCCATTAAACTCAACTAAGATTACTGGTGGGGGGGTTGAACTGGGTTTACCAAGCCCAAAGCCACCTCTGAAACCATTGGGCTACCACTGCCCTGAGATCAGTGTAATGGTTGTAACCATGGAAACGTGCATAACCCAGGCTTTGGTCTGTGGGTGGGTTCCTGCCATCCTTGTTTGGTGAGAATCAGTTCTTTGTACAGATCCATCAGCAGCTTTTGATCTGCTGACGGGAAGAATGGAGCTCTGATTTTACCGGTAGTCTCATCATCATCCATCTTCTGGGCTTGTTAGAGTCCCGCTGCTGCGCTAAGTCAGACCATGGAAGTGTGTCTGGAACCAGTCTGGATTAAATCAGGCTGAGCTGCCTTCCTGGAACGACTTGAGGCTTAATCAGGAGATGGAGCTGGTTTGGGTGTGACGTTTTCAGGTGAGTCTCTCTTCCTTGGGCGGCTTTCATGGAGTACCCCCAGGTGTTGATGGTGATCCTCAGCTCTACACCTGCTGATGCAGGACTACTTTGTTTGGTCCCATGAGGGCTGCAGTCTGGCAGCTTTTCATGTTGACCTGCTCCAACACACCTGACTCAAATTAAATGGCTCCAACAATCAAGTTTTGCACATTAATTCCAATCAGGTATGTTGGAGCAGGGAAACATGGAAAACCTGCACAAGCTTCCACAGGTTGTAGCTGCTCTCCTGAATGATGGCTAGGACAAGACGTAGGCTATTAAACTTGGAGCTTTGTGTGGCTCACTGTGGCCATGTTTACGTGAGTTTTAATTCCCATTTAATCCAGAATAAAGATTAAATCCTCTTTAAAATGGTCTTGTAAACACCTAATTCCAAATGAAATTGACTATTCCGAATTAAATTTAAATCCAAAGTAAGTGGAGGTTTATTCTGATTATAAATCCGAACGGAATAATTCCTCCATCATGTCAACATTCATTCCACTTTAAATGAATCCCGGTCGTTCTGAGCATGCTCGTTCCCTTGTCCTGTCGCCATGACGATAAGGTCCTCGACCTCCCTTCGCCTCCCTAGCTGACCACAGTGAAGCAGGAACTGGAGTTTGTTTTCTTCCAGTAGATGTAAATACGTCACGTCCCCCCGTCCAATAAGAACCCTTCCCAGCCCCCAGGTCTAAAGCAGAATTAAAGTAGGTGGGGAGTGAGGGGAGGGGGCCGATAGCACCCTGGTTCCCGGGGTGTGCGGCTGGAACATCGGGGTGTGTGCTGGCCTACGCCGGGTGGCTGTCTGGGGGGGCCTGGTCCTCCTAGGCATGCTGACACAGTCACTGAGTCAGTCAGTGGATTTTAATACTAAGCGATAATTATTTATTTATTTTTTTTCCTGTGAGTTAGTATCTGGTCGCTGTTATGTCCTTTTGATTTGGTTATTATTTAAAAACTCTTAATGACTAGTTTTTTTCTGTGTGTGTGTTTCTGCTTTTGTAAAAGTTGTAGGAATTTTCTGGTGTGTTCATGTACAGGTGTAACAGTTTGTTGTCTGGTGATGGTGTGGATTGAAGGGTCGTTTCCGTCTGTCTGTGACCTTTTTGTCTCCTTTCTTCCTTCTCTTTTGCTCTTTTTACTATTTTCCATCTTTTTCTGTCCCCTCCGGTCAGGTCCAGCAAGATTACATAGATTCTGTGATTCAAAGTAAATAAATAAATAAATGAATCAGATTATCAAGAGGAGCCTTACCCATAGGCCTCCCCTTGGCAGAGCAAATTTGTTCAGCACGATACAGCAACCAGATTATCATTTTGCTGCTATGATGCTGGACAGGACAAGTTAAAAAATAAATAAATAAATAAATAAAGCAGAATTAAATAAAGGTCATTAAACGTGATTTTTTACCATGTAAACCTGAAGAAGAATACTTTAATTCCCACTTATTTAAATTTGAATAATCTGAATGAATGAACATCATGTAATAAAAAATAATATTTGTCTTGTCTGTGTTTCACAGGAAGGAGATGGAGTTACTGGAAGGTGAATTTCTCTGTTTTTGTAAATATGTATGTTCATCCTCACAAACCAGTGAGACAAAACAGTTCTTACCTGTTTAACACCTGGTGTCGCATCCAGTTCAAATAAGCTTTATTTATACAGCAACAATTAAGAACAATTATCTCAAGACTGTTAGAAGTCCAAATCAATCTAGTTAAAACAAATTCATCAGACGATCCACGTCAGTCCAGTTCATAATAACTGTGTTCATATAAACCAGTTCATAAAAATAATGACCTAGCTAAGGAAAACCTCCATCAGAACCAGAACCAGGAAGGAAAACCTCCATCAGAACCAGAACCAGGAATGAAAACCTCCCATCAGAACCAGAACCAGAACCAGGAAGGAAAGCCTCCATCAGGACCAGAACCAGGAAGGAAACCTCCATCAGAACCAGAACCAGGAAGCAAAACCTCCATCAGGACCAGAACCAGGAAGGAAAACCTCCATCAGGACCAGGAAGGAAAACCTCCATCAGAACCAGAACCAGGAAGGAAAGCCTCCATCAGGACCAGAACCAGGAAGGAAAACCTCCATCAGAACCAGAACCAGGAAGGAAAACCTCCATCAGAACCAGAACCAGAACCAGGAAGGAAAGCCTCCATCAGGACCAGAACCAGGAAGGAAACCTCCATCAGAACCAGAACCAGGAAGGAAAACCTCCATCAGGACCAGGAAGGAAAACCTCCATCAGGACCAGGAAGGAAAACCTCCATCAGGACCAGGAAGGAAAACCTCCATCAGGACCAGAACCAGGAAGGAAAACCTCCATCAGAACCAGAACCAGGAAGGAAAACCTCCATCAGAACCAGAACCAGAACCAGGAAGGAAAGCCTCCATCAGGACCAGAACCAGGAAGGAAACCTCCATCAGAACCAGAACCAGGAAGGAAAACCTCCATCAGGACCAGGAAGGAAAACCTCCATCAGGACCAGGAAGGAAAGCCTCCATCAGAACCAGAACCAGGAAGGAAAGCCTCCATCAGGACCAGAACCAGGAAGGAAAACCTCCATCAGAACCAGAACCAGGAAGGAAAACCTCCATCAGAACCAGAACCAGAACCAGGAAGGAAAGCCTCCATCAGGACCAGAACCAGGAAGGAAACCTCCATCAGAACCAGAACCAGGAAGGAAAACCTCCATCAGGACCAGGAAGGAAAACCTCCATCAGGACCAGAACCAGGAATGAAAACCTCCATCAAAACCAGGACGGAAAACCTCCATCAGAACCAGAACCCGGACTCAACCCAGAACTAGGACTCAACCCAGAACTAGGACTCAACAGGTCTGATGGAGGGATGGGTCCTCCCCAGAACCAGGACTCAACAGAACAAAAGGAAGAAGCATCCAAAGAAGAACTTTGGAAAATCCTTCACGATCCTGGAGAACTATTCCAGGAAAGTCCTTTGAGGTTCCTGGAGAACTATTCCTGAACACTGAAAGACAAGACGGAAAGCTTCTCTAAGAGATCCAGACTGATGAAAAATTAAAAACCGCTCAGACCCGATATTCCCTTTCAGCTTCTTAAAACTGGACCGACTTGGGTTCTAACTCGGATACTGGATTTCTGTGTTTGAAGATGTCTGGATCAGGACATGAACAGAGGTGTAAGTGTGTGATGTCTTCCTTTTTGTAGTGGAACTAAACGCCGAGCATGCTCAGAGGGTGGCAGAACTGGAGCAGGCTCTGCAGCAGAAACTGAGAGAACGACAGAAGGTCTATGAAGAAGCTTTTAACCAGGACGTGGAGACGTACCTGTCCACTGGACACCTTCAGAACAGAGCAGGTAAGTTAGAAGATCCCTCAGGAGTGGTACTGTAGAGTGAAATCAGAAATCCAGTTTTACTTCTTCTCTACAACAATGCTTAGAAATGCTAAATGACCTGTGTGAAATTGTCTTCTTCTGCAGAGTAGGTAGGGATAACTGATTTATCTTCTTCCTGCTATCCAGAATGAAATGAAAGCAACACAGATGGAGAAATTCTGGCTGCAGAACCTCCTGTGACTGTGCAGTAAATCAAACTGAATAACTGACTTTTATCCAGAACTCCAGAAATGTTTGCGTCCAGCGTCTCAGTGTAGAAAATCCTCAGGGTAACCAGGAAAAAAACCCTCCAAACATCTGGTCCTTTCCCAGCTGCTTTTGTCCTGTCTGCAGTGTTCAGGTCTGGCTGAGCTTTGCCTCAGTAAGCAGCTGTTAATCAGAAGTTCACACATCACCTGACGTTGGTCACATTAACACAGCTTCTGACTCCTGCTGTTGGTGGTTTGTTGTAGGACACTATGTTGTCATAAGTACTGTCTCACTTGCCTTGACTCTCGTATGAACTTAATAGATTATTCATTAGGACGGTGACCCACTCTTTGCAGCTCTGACAGCTTAACCCTCCTGGGAAGACTTTCCACAGCTTTAGGAGTGTTTATAGGAATTCTGGACTATTCCTCCAGAAGCACGTGTGTGAGGTCAGACACTGATGCTGGACCAGAAGTCCAGGCTCTCAGCCTCCGTGCTCGGGTTGAGGTCAGGACTCTGTGCAGGCTGATCAGGTCCATCCACGCCAGACTCACTCCAGGTCTTTATGGACCTGTTCATGTTGGAACAGCAAAGGTCCATTCCCAAACTGTTCCCACAAAGTCGGGATCATGGAATTGACCAAAATCTCTCGGTCTGCTGAAGCATTCAGAGTTCCTTTCACTGGAAAGAGGGGGCCAAGCCCAACTCCTAAATAAAACCCCAAACCCAAAATCCCCCCTCCACCAAACTTTACATTTGGGACAATACAGCCAGACCCAGGCTCTTCCGTTGGATCACCAGATGGGGAAGCAGATTCGTCTCTCCACTGATCCAGAGTCCAGTGACACTGCTGCATCCGTAGCTTCTGGTGATGTACGGCTTGGATGCAGCTGCTGCCGTGGAAACCCGATCCACGCTCTCTTTGCTCTGTTTTAGAGCTGATCTGAAGGATATATGAAGTGTGGAGGTCTGTAGCATTCAACTCTGCAGAAAGATGCAGACTTTAGCTCACTATGTGCTCAGCATCCGCCGACCCCCCTCAGTCAATTTACGGGGTCAGACCGCTTGGTGGCTGAATTGCTGTCGTTCCCAGTCGCTTCCACTTCGTTATGATGCCACTGACAGCTGACGGGGGAATACTTAGGAGTGTGTAAATTTCACAACTGGACTGGCTGCACTGGGGGCTTCCTATAACGTACCACGCTGGTATTCACTGAGCTCCTGAAAGCGACCTATTCCTTCAGATTTTGTAGAAACAGTCTGCATGCCTCGGGCTTGATACACCTGTGGCCATGGAAGTGATTAGAACACCTGGATTCAGTTACTTGGGTGGATGAGTTCATGCTTTTGGCAATATAGTTTGTGTAATATGCTAAGATTAGGCTGCATGGAAGTTAGCACCTCACAGCAAGGTCACTGGTTCGAGCCTCGGCTGGGGGGAGGGGTTCAAACAGTGGCCTTTCGGTGTGGAATTTACATGTTTTTCCCATGTATGCTAGGTTCTCTCGGGGTACTCCGGTTTCCTCCCACTATCTAAAGAGATTCATCTAAATGCTCGCGGGGACTGTCTCCGTGATGGGCTGGCGACCTGTCCCGGTGTACTGGCCTGAGATGGGCTCCAGCTTCCCCTGAACTGGACTAGGTGGTATAGAAAACGGTTGGATAAGATTGCTTGCGTGTGTGTTTCCAGAGTCGGCAGCAGCTGATGTGAGTAATCTGGATCAGATGATGGTGGCTAACATATCAGACCAGGAGGCTTTGGATGACTTCCTAAATTCCACTGCAGATGATTTCAGTACCGGATCATCTCTGACCTCAGGTAAAACTGGATTATGTGTTATGGGCGCGAGTGCAGAGGTGTGGCTCAATGAGGAAGCACAGTGTTTGCAAATGAATGGAGGTTTACTGAAACGAGTCAAAAACCAAGCCCACTCTTCCTTTAAACCACAAGAGTGGGCACCACAAAACGGGGGATTTTTATTCTTATGTTTCCGTCACTGTAGGAAGCTATTTGCATAAGCCCGCCTTTTTTTCCACCACCTGAAATTTTCTGCTTAGCCAGCATTTGAATAAAGTTTGGAAAAAAAAAGCCTGCTGCGTGCCGCCATTACTGACAAGCTGTGTGAAAGATGTCCAAACGGCGTGTCCACGGCATGTCCACGGCATGTCCAATGCGCTGCTGTTGGTTGCCAAACTCAACATGAAAGTGTTTTCAGAGTCTGCGTTGGTGGACCAAACCGCCACGGACCAGTGGATTCAATTTATCCACATGAAACGATGTTCCTGCGACTCTCCCTGCTGCTCTTCATCTCTGTGCTGAACATTTATACCAGGCCAAGATGGCATCAACCGTTTTGGAAAGAGATGCTTCCTTCTGTCAGAGACTCACCTGCACTGCGATCGGTAAGTCTCGCCGCTTGTGTAACACTATGCTTTATTGTGCATGAGAGCCTGAAATGATGGTAGACTGCAGCTAACTGCTAATCGGACTGACGCTACATGCTAATGGGACTAGTAGAAACGTTGAGCCCCATGTGATTTACAAATGGCCCCCATATTTCGTTTAAATTCTCCAGGGTGTGTTGCTCTGCGACATTTGTAAAAGGCTCCATAATCGTTTTCCTTCTCTTAGTTTTTTTTGTCTGAGCAAAGGCCCGCTACCACACAGAGCTACCGTATCCATGACCGGCTGTTTGGTGCGACGCACCCCGGTGACCCATGAACACGCAGGGTTGCGATCGGTGACTGATTGGTGATATTTGTAGTGATGTAGTGCCAGTCCCGTTTAATCTGACATGGTGACCATCGTGAAACAACCCGTGTAGTCTGATCCTGGCATGTTTTCATTTATCTGAAGAGCAGTCGCTTATAATTTTACAATCGGCTGTCTGTGTTACTGATGCAGAGACTTTCTCTGTTTTTGCCCACAGACTGTGTGGATGAGCCGATGCAGCTGCTGTTTGATGGTGTTTCCTGAAGCAGCTGAAGCAGATTCCCGAGCCAGAGCTCTGCTGTCAGTGTGACAGGCCAACAAAGGAGGACGTCATACCCCGCTACGTTTTTCGATTCAGTCGAAGGTCATCCTGAAGCCTTCATGTTGTCCATCAGCAGCAGATGTGCAGCACCACACACACACACACACACACACACAGATGCTGGAATGATGACTCGCATTCTGTAGCCATGATGACCGCGGACCAGCTCAGTAAGAACTGTGTTCCAGGTGCCTGCATTCACTGAATAAAGGTGCACAAAGTTGTAATTTTATTTTGGTTGACATGTTGCATTGTGTTTGTTTCTAAACTTAATAAAATCGCTTTGAATTACAGTTTTGGGTTTTTTCACATTCTACGTATGAGATTACGTTGTGTAAATGGTGCAGTATAGTGTTAAAATACCTCCTCCCCCTTTTTAATCAAATGCATATGTCCTATGTGAACGCGTTGAACTTTCTTTTTCTAGTATGTAAATATAACAAAAACATTTTTATATTCTCACATTGACATGCCGTCATTTCATATCAACAGTTTCATTTGCTTTTTAATTTGACATTTTTCATTGCAAAACAGAAACTTCTCTTTGCCTCCAGCACGTAAACGGCCATATTCCTGCATATAAGTGTTTCTTGCATTTTGCAATGAAAACACATTTGCACACAGACTCCAACCCAGGATGTTGTCATACACACAGGGGGAGTTTGGAGCTGGTTCACCCTTCTTAGAACCTGTGCAAAGAAAAGAGGCAACTTTTTAGTTTGTTGGTGATAGAAATGGTTTTACTGAGCTGGTAGCTGAGATTCTGGACTTTCTGTGGATACCACACATGTTTATAGTTACATCTACAGACCTGACGCTACACCCGGAAACCAGATGTTAACCCTTAACTCCCGGTAGCGGAGGCTGCAGGTGCAGAGGTGAAGCTAAACAGTCAAGCTAAGAATGAAAGTTTAGAGAATTTATATCCAGAAATGTGGATAATGAAGCAGTGAAGGTGCATGGATGGAAGTTATTGTGCATATTGTGAATATTTCTCTCTCCTCACCATCTAGAAGCTGTGAGATTCTCATCCTGCTTTCTGTCTGTTCACCTGATGCTGATATTCATCACATATTGTTCCTTCTGTGTTTAGAAGGAAGCAGCTTCACAGCTTTAAATCCATCCTGCTGACTTTTTACCTTTTAGTTAGTAAATCCTGAACATTTCATCCTTCTTTCTCATAAATATTTGATTTTATATATGAAGAAATATTTTAACTGTTGCTGTTTAAAGAGAAAACTGCTGCTAAACCTGTTTGTGTGTTTAGTGCAGGGGTCTGCAGCCTTTCCAATCCAAAGAGCCATTTTTCCCTCAGCCAGCTAAATAAAACTCCTTTTTCTTATGATTCCCTACAAAGTCCGGTGATACTGATTTCTATCACATCTGCCATTGACGCGAGTATCTCAGCAGCCGGTTGCTGCTTTGGCACCAATTCAAGCTTCATGGCTTTTTAAACTCGCTGGAAGACGTCTGAAACTGAATGATGAAGTACATCAGCATGGTTGTGTGTCACTGAGGAACTCTGGGTAAAAACTTGTCTTCTCCGACAGGTCCAGACCTTCCATCCTGCTCCTCTGAAGCATCCAGTCAAGCTCCTCCCACTAACAGCCAGCAGTCCAGTCAGCAGGAAGAAGCATGCAGCGAGGAAAGCGAAGAGCAGCTTGTCCAGTCCGACGAGGACGACGTGCAGCCGGACATGGAGCTGGCTGGTCTGCAGGACGGTGGTGTGGTGTGGGCTTCTGATGAGAGTGACTCTGCTGTGGACGAGCCCAGCCACCGCTAACTCCTCCTGAAAACTGGGAACGTCTCTGAGAGGGAGGAAAGCTCTTCAGATATCATGGAAACATGAAACAATCCCACTAACTTGTCTATTATAACTTGTGTTGTTTATTATTAAAACCTAAAAGCAGTCTTACTTTTACCTCCTTCATCCAGCGGTTCGGTCGGGTCCGGCCCAGCAGAGCTGAGGAAGGGAAGTCGGAACCTGACCAGGTTTTGTTGATGTTTGCTTCAGCTTGGCCAATCCCTGGCCTTGTTTTACTGGGCATGTTTCTGAAGCTGCTGGTTCTGTGGTTGGAGGTGAATGGAAACCAGTCGGAGCACAGAACAAACCAGAGGATGCTTTTCCTTTTTATCCTGGAAAATGTGCATTTACAAAGAAAAACTAATACAGGTTGTTGCGATTCAATAAGTTATCACAGGAAAGAGCTAATAAATGAAATGAAAATAAATGGATACACACACACACACTTTAAGGTGGGAAATAGGGAAAAAGAAAGGGGCTTTTCCTCAGAAAAACAGGACCGGTTGCGGGTTTCAGTAAACCTGAATGTTCCAAACGAAGCATCGCTCAGTTTTAAAATGAAGTCGACCCTTAAAAGTGATTTATTTATTTATTTATTTTATTTTTATTTAGTTTCAGCTGATTAATCCAAAGTCTTGTGAAAACATGAGTTTGAAAAATGCCTCCCGAAGTCTGGAACCCACGACCATCACCCGACGCTGGCTCCCCTCCCGAAGTCTGGAACCCACGACCATCACCCGACGCTGGCTCCCCTCCCGAAGTCTGGAACCCACGACCATCACCCGACGCTGGCTCCCCTCCCGAAGTCTGGAACCCACGACCATCACCCGACGCTGGCTCCCCTCCCGAAGTCTGGAACCCACGACCATCACCCGACGCTGGCTCCCCACCCGAAGTCTGGAACCCACGACCATCACCCGACGCTGGCTCCCCACCCGAAGTCTGGAACCCACGACCATCACCCGACGCTGGCTCCCCTCCCGAAGTCTGGAACCCACGACCATCACCCGACGCTGGCTCTCCTCCCGAAGTCTGGAACCCACGACCATCACCCGACGCTGGCTCCCCTCCCGAAGTCTGGAACCCACGACCATCACCCGACGCTGGCTCCCCTCCCGAAGTCTGGAACCCACGACCATCACCCGACGCTGGCTCCCCTCCCGAAGTCTGGAACCCACGACCATCACCCGACGCTGACTTCCCTCCCGAAGTCTGGAACCCACGACCATCACCCGACGCTGACTTCCCTCCCGAAGTCTGGAACCCACGACCATCACCTGACGCTGACTTCCCTCCCGAAGTCTGGAACCCTCAGGATTTTGAGGAAGAACATCATCTCCCCTGGACTGCTGAAAACCTACCACTGTTCTACAGAGAGTGTACTGACATGTTCCTTTTTTAGCCTGGTTTGGGAACTTTTTTAGCCTGATTTGGGAACTGCGCAGAAGCAGACAGAACTGCTCCAGAGGGCAGTAAACTCAGCTCAGACCACCAGAGACATCCTTACTCCTTCCACCATGTCTTCTCTCTGCTGCCCTCCTGCAGGAACCGCTGCTACCTCTCAGCTGTCCATAAGCCCACATCCCACGGCCCCTCACCTCCACCATCTGAACTGCCCATGGATGAAATAAACGATGAAATCTTTTAGTTTATTTATTGTATGTTTGAAGATGTCTGCCTGTGTGCATGTGTGGGAGTGAGTGTGAGGAGCTTTCTTTTTACTTTGTTGTATTAAATGCAATGACAATAAAATAAAACTAAGAATATCAACCCATGAACATCACCAATTGCTGGTAGTAGGTTTTTTTTTCTTTGGCTCCTCAACAGTTTTCCTGGCACACACTGTATATGCATCTCGTCTCAGAGCTGCGATGCTTTGAAAAATATTTTTCTTGAGGTTTTATAGTCTGATATCAGGGTTAAAACCAGATCCTGTCCCTGATCCAGACATTTCCAGCTCTCATGTCTGCAGCGTTTATTTATTCTGTGGGTTCGCTTTTTACGCACCATATTGTTTCAGAGAATTGTTAAATATTTATCTCGTGCACTTAAACTTTTGCAAGTGATCTTAAATTTTTTTTTAACTCAATCTGAATTCATTAACGAAACATGTTTGGCTTCAACCTAATCAGAAATCCATTCTTCCTCTCCATCATTCCGGCTGAAGAACGGCAGATTTCCTCGTGACATCTACAGGGACGTGTTGTGTCTCTATCTGGTTAAATGAGGAAGTTTCCGGGAGTAAATGACCATGAACGGAGTGAGAAGGTGAGAACGGGATTTATCAGCAGCTGATTGACCACCGTGCTGGCTCTGGTCGTTGGTTAATCCAGACATTCCAAGGATGGACAGTTTCTATGAAGGATTGATAAAGGGCCCTGGACATGGACGTAGACTTGTGTAGGGACGATAGGGACATGTCCCTACTAGTGCAGCAGACAACCAAAAAATCGTGCGTTTTGTGGTACAAGCATGAAATTTGGTACATTTATAGCCAAAGCAGTCCAAAAAGATTTGGATATGGAACCATCATAAATTATCAAGCCGCCAGCAACAGCTGTTTTCTAATGAGTGATGAATATAATAATTCAGGCTTATTTATGCACGATTCCTTTATGTATTGAAGCTAAGCAACTGTACTATTACCATAGTACTTGGTCAATGTCTTTTGGATAATTGACCATTTTCATTGAAAATTCAAAATGGCCGGACTGGTTAGATATGGATAAACTGTCAAATTATACATTTTTTATGCAGAATTTGAATGAGAAACTTTAGAATTTCTAAGAAGCTTCTTCCATCTCACAAGACTTAAAGTTTTTATTAAGTGTCCAGTGTCTTATCACAGGGAAGACTATTCACACTCACCTTTACAGAAACAGGGCTGTTTTACTCTTTTGCATGCTCTTCTTAAATTAGTCTTTTCTATATACTTTGAATATTTATGACATTCAGTGTGGACGGCAAAGTAAGAATTTCACTGTACAGGGAAACCTGTTTCCTTACTGTGCATGTGACAAACGCTTTGAATCTTGAATCTAACTAACTTTTTTTCACTTGCAATGCCCAACAAGGCCCTTACCAGTTCATAACTGGACTGGCCTGCATCTGGTAGGCATGTCCAAAAGGGTTCATAGTCTCCTCAGATCCCTTTGACCAGCCCCATTTGGCTGGTGAAGGTAGTTCTGGTGTTGACACCAGCACTTGACCCCACACAAGACCTCCATGGTATACTGCTCTTGACATGCTCTTCTAGGGCAGCTTGGTTGGAGGGAAGTCCCAGGATTGAGATGCTTCTGAGACTAAAAGTCGAGGTCTAATGGCTACAGAAGTCACACTGTAAGAACGAGAAGACGTGTTCCTACTTTTTCACGGTAAAATTACATTTGTAGTCCAACAACTGTAATCAGTGTTGAAGCAGGGCGGACGGAGCTACAGAAACGGCTCTTTACAGGTTGCAGTACCACAATGCAGCCACATGGGGGCAGTAATAAACCAAACCTGTTGTGAGATTAAAGCAGTGGAAGAAGAAATAGTAGCCGTCCTCGCTCAGTGTTGTTTTTCTCCAGTTGTCTCCGTCTCGTGCCAGAACGATGAACCTGCTCCGCACCGTGGCTTCTCGGGCTCTCCCCCGCCTCAGTGGACCGTCGGTCCGCCACTTCTCAGCGGCCGCAGTTCCAGTACCGAACACTCAGCCGGAGGTCCACTACAACAAGGTACCGTCAGAACCGGCTGCTGGCCCATTTAAGGATTATGGAGCAGGTCTGGTGCGGAAAAGTTTGTGTGCATGTGTGAGGGCTGGTTTGACAGTGTGCGGTTCTGCAGATCTGACAACTTTTCTGCTGCATAACATTTCCGGTTCTGGAAAGACCCGGATTACATAAGAGCCGAGGTCCGGGCTTCGGATTCGATAAGTGGTCTGACGCAGCCAGGGTCCGGTAACGGAGCCCGAACAGTTCCGCTAAAATCCCGGAAAATATGATTGCGCAACTTTTTATTTGAACTTTCTGGTTGACTTTTAACTTTGAAGCAGTTGGTCTACTGGGAGCAAAGTGCGTCCATGTCCCAGCTTACCTGCAGCGAGCAAGGCGCGTTTTAAAATGATCAGGTAGATCAATAAATAAAATAATAAGTCGTGGACATCAGTGGAGCTGAAACCTTGTTTGTGAATCAACACATAAATCTCAAACTGGAAGCAACAAGTCTGAACGTGTAAAAGCTGAGTTTGTTAATGTAGACTTACTGTTCCTTCCATTTCCGTTTTATACCGAGAAAAAAAAAGAAAGACCAGATTCAAACTGCGTCAACAGGCTGCGCGCTCCCGCTGATTCTGGCAGGTAGACCAGGATCAGATGGATCAGGATCAGGTAGACCAGGATCAGATAGATCAGGTTCAGATGGATCAGGATCAGGTGGATCAGGATCAGATGGACCAGGTTCAGGTGGACCAGGATCAGATGGATCAGGTTGAGATGGACCAGGTTCACATGGATCAGGATCAGGTGGACCAAGTTGAGATGGACCAGGTTCAGGTGGACCACGTTCAGATGGCTCAGGATCAGGTGGATCCTGGTTTAGGTGGATCAGGTTCAGATGGTTCAGGATCAGGTGGACCAGGTTGAGATGGATCAGGTTCACATGGAACAGGATCAGGTGGACCAGGTACAGATGGATCAGGATCAGGTGGATCAGGTTTAGGTGGACCAGGTTCAGATGGATCAGGTTCAGATGGACCAGGTTCAGATAGACCAGGATCAGGTGGACCAGGTTCAGATGGACCAGGATCAGGTGGATCAGGTTCAGATGGATCAGGTTTAGTTGGTCCAGGTTTAGTTGGACCGGGTTCAGGTGGATCAGGTTCAGATGGACCAGGTTCACATGGATCAGGATCAGGTGGACCAGGTTCAGATGGCTCAGGATCAGGTGGATCAGGTTTAGGTGGACCAGGTTCAGATGGATCAGGATAAGGTGGATCAGGTTCAGATGGCCCAGGTTCAGATGGATCAGGATCAGGTGGACCAGGTTGAGATGGATCAGGATCAGATGTATCCTGGTTTAGGTGGATCAGGTTCAGATGGTTCAGGATCAGATGTATCCTGGTTTAGGTGGATCAGGTTCAGATGGTTCAGGATCAGGTGGACCAGGTTGAGATGGATCAGGTTGAGATGGACCAGGTTCACATGGATCAGGATCAGGTGGACCACGTTCAGATGGCTCAGGATCAGCTGGATCAGGTTCAGGTGGACCAGGTTCAGATGGATCAGGATCAGGTGGATCAGGTTTAGGTGGACCAGGTTCAGATGGATCAGGATCAGGTGGATCCTGGTTTAGGTGGATCAGGTTCAAATGGACCAGGTTCAGATGGACCAGCTGCACATGAATCAGGTTCAGGTGGACCAGGTTAAGATGGACCAGGATCAGGTGGATCAGGATCAGATGGACCAGGTTCAGATGGATCAGGATCGGGTGGACCAGGTTCAGGTGGACCAGGTTCAGATGGATCAGGATCAGGTTCACATGGATCAGGTTTAGGTGGACAAGGTTCAGATGGATCAGGATCAGGTGGATCAGGTTCACATGGATCAGCTTTAGGTGGACCAGGTTCAGATGGATCTGGATGAGGTGGATCAGGTTCAGATGGTTCAGGATCAGATTGACCATGTTCAAATGGACCAGGTTCAGATGGACCAGGTTCACATGGATCAGGTTCAGGTGGACCAGGTTAAGATGGACCAGGATCAGATGGACCAGGATCAGATGGATCAGGATCACATGAATCAGGATCAGATGGACCAGGTTCAGGTGGACCAGGATCAGATGGACCAGGATCAGGTGGATCAGGACCAGGTGGACCAGGTTGAGATGGATCAGGATCAGATGGACCAGGATCAGGTGGATCAGGACCAGGTGGACCAGGTTCAGATGGACCAGGTTCAGATGGATCAGGATCAAGTGGATCAGGTTTAGGTGGACCAGGTTTAAGTGGATCAGGTTCACATGAATCAGGATCAGATGGACCAGATTCAGATGGACTAGGATCAGATGAATCAGCTTGAGATGGATCAGGTTCACATGCATCAGGATCAGGTGGACCAGGTTCAGGTGGACCAGGTTCAGATGGACCATGTTCAGATGGATCAGGATCAAGTGGATCAGGTTTAGGTGGACCAGGTTCAGGTGGATCAGGTTCACATGAATCAGGATCAGCTGGACCAGGTTCAGATGGATCAGGATCAGATGGACCAGGATCAGGTGGATCAGGACCAGGTGGACCAGGTTGAGATGGATCAGGATCAGGTGGATCAGGACCAGGTGGACCAGGTTGAGATGGATCAGGTTGAGATGGATCAGGATCAGATGGTCCAGGATCAGGTGGACCAGGTTCAGATGGACCAGGTTCAGATGGATCAGGATCAAGTGGATCAGGTTTAGGTGGACCAGGTTCAGGTGGATCAGGTTCACATGAATCAGGATCAGCTGGACCAGGTTCAGATGGATCAGGATCAGATGGACCAGGATCAGGTGGATCAGGACCAGGTGGACCAGGTTGAGATGGATCAGGATCAGATGGACCAGGATCAGGTGGATCAGGACCAGGTGGACCAGGTTCAGATGGACCAGGTTCAGATGGATCAGGATCAAGTGGATCAGGTTTAGGTGGACCAGGTTTAAGTGGATCAGGTTCACATGAATCAGGATCAGATGGACCAGATTCAGATGGACTAGGATCAGATGAATCAGCTTGAGATGGATCAGGTTCACATGCATCAGGATCAGGTGGACCAGGTTCAGGTGGACCAGGATCAGGTGGATCAGCATCAGATAGACCAGGATCAGGTGGATCAGGTTTGGTTTGACCAGGTTGAGGTGGATCAGATTCAGATGAATCAGGATCAGATGGATCAGGTTCAGATGGACCAGGATCAGGTGGATCAGGACAAGGTTGAGATGGATCAGGTTGAGATGGACCAGGTTGAGATGGACCAGGTTCACATGGATAAGGTTCAGATGGCTCAGGATCAGGTGGATCAGGTTCACATGGATCAGGTTTAGGTGGACAAGGTTCAGATGGATCAGGATCAGGTGGATCAGGATCAGGTGGATCAGGTTTAGGTGGACCAGGTTCAGATGGATCAGGATCAGGTTCAGATGGTTCAGGATCAGATTGACCATGTTCAAATCGATCAGGTTCAGATGGTCCAGGTTCGCATGGATCAGGTTCAGATGGACCAGGTTAAGTTGGACCAGGATCAGATGGACCAGGTTGAGATGGATCAGGATCAGGTGGATCAGGATCAGATGGCCCAGGATCAGGTGGACCAGGTTCAGGTGGACCAGGTTCAGGTGGACCAGGTTCAGGTGGACCAGGATCAGATGGATCAGGATCAGGTGGATCAGGATCAGATTGATCAGGATCAGATGGATCAGCTTGAGGTGGACCAGGTTCACATGGATCAGGATCAGATGGACCAGGTTGAGATTGACGAGGTTAAGGTGGACCAGGTTCAGATGGATCAGGATCGGTTGGACCAGTTTCAGACGGATCAGGATCGGGTGGATCAGGTTCACATGGACCAGGTTCACAGGGATCAGGTTCACATGGATCAGGATCAGATGGACCAGGTTCAAATGAACCAGGTTCGGATGGATCAGGATCAGGTGGATCAGGTTCAGATTGACCAGGTACAGATGGACCAGATTCAGGTGGATCAGGTTCAGATGGATCAGGATCAGGTGGATCATGTTCACATGAACTAGGATCAGGTGGACCAGGTTCAGATGGAGCAGGATCACATGGATCAGGTTCACATGGATCAGGTTCAGATGGACCAGGTTCAGATGGATCAGGTTCAGATTGACGAGGTTAACTTGGACCAGGTTCAGATGGATCAGGATGCGGTGGACCAGGTTCAGATGGATCAGGATCAGATGGATCGGGTTCAGGTGGCTCAGGTTCACATGGACTAGGTTCACGGGGATCAGGTTTACATGGATCAGGTTTAGATGGACCAGGATCAGGTGGACCAGGATCAGGTGGACCAGGTTCAGATGGACCAGGTTCAGATGGATCAGGATCAGGTGGATCAGGTTCAGATTGACGAGGTTAAGGTGGACCAGGATCAGATGGAGCAGGATCGGGTGGATCAGGTTCAAGTGGCTCAGGTTCACATGGACCAGGTTCAAATGGACGAGGATCAAATGGACCAGGTTCAGATGGATCAGGTTCACATGGATCAGAATCAGGTGGACCAGGTTCAGATGGATCAGGTTCAGTTAGACCAGGATCAGATAGATCAGGTTTAGGTGGATCAGGTTCAGATGGACCAGGTTCAGATGGATCAGGATCAGGTGGACCAGGTTCAGATGGATCAGGATCAGGTGGATCAGGTTTAGGTGGACCAGGTTCAGATGGATCAGGTTCAGATGGACCAGGTTCAGATAGACCAGGATCAGGTGGATCAGGTTCAGGTGGACCAGGTTCAGATTGACCAGGATCAGGTTTATCAGGTTCAGATGCATCAGGTTTAGTTGGTCCAGGTTTAGTTGGACCGGGTTCAGGTGGATCAGGTTCAGGTGGATCAGGTTCACATGAATCAGGATGACATGGATCAGGATCAGCTGGACCAGATTCAGGTGGACCAGGTTCAGATGGATCAGGATCAGATGGACCTGGATCAGGTGGATCAGGACCAGGTGGACCAGGTTGAGATGGACCAGGTTCACATGGATCAGGATCAGGTGGATCAGGTTTAGGTGGACCAGGTTTAGATGGACCAGGTTTAGATGGACCAGGTTCAGATGGATCAGGATAAGGTGGATCAGGTTCAGATGGCCCAGGTTCAGATGGATCAGGATCAGGTGGATCCTGGTTTAGGTGGATCAGGTTCAGATGGTTCAGGATCAGATGTATCCTGGTTTAGGTGGATCAGGTTCAGATGGTTCAGGATCAGGTGGACCAGGTTGAGATGGATCAGGTTGAGATGGACCAGGATCAGGTGGACCAAGTTGAGATGGACCAGGTTCAGGTGGACCACGTTCAGATGGCTCAGGATCAGCTGGATCAGGTTCAGGTGGACCAGGTTCAGGTGGATCAGGATCAGGTGGATCAGGTTTAGGTGGACCAGGTTCAGATGGATCAGGATCAGGTGGATCCTGGTTTAGGTGGATCAGGTTCAGATGGTTCAGGATCAGATTGACCATGTTCAAATGGACCAGGTTCAGATGGACCAGGTGCACATGAATCAGGTTCAGGTGGACCAGGTTAAGATGGACCAGGATCAGGTGGATCAGGATCAGATGGACCAGGTTCAGATGGATCAGGATCGGGTGGACCAGGATCAGGTGGACCAGGTTCAGATGGATCAGGATCAGGTGGATCAGGTTCACATGGATCAGCTTTAGGTGGACCAGGTTCAGATGGATCTGGATGAGGTGGATCAGGTTCAGATGGTTCAGGATCAGATTGACCATGTTCAAATGGACCAGGTTCACATGGATCAGGTTCAGGTGGACCAGGTTCAGATGGACCAGGATCAGATGGACCAGGATCAGATGGACCAGGATCAGATGAATCAGGATCAGATGGACCAGGTTCAAATGAACCAGGTTCGGATGGATCAGGATCAGGTGGATCAGGTTCAGATTGACCAGGTACAGATGGACCAGATTCAGGTGGATCAGGTTCAGATGGATCAGGATCAGGTGGATCATGTTCACATGAACTAGGATCAGGTGGACCAGGTTCAGATGGAGCAGGATCACATGGATCAGGTTCACATGGATCAGGTTCAGATGGACCAGGTTCAGATGGATCAGGTTCAGATTGACGAGGTTAACTTGGACCAGGTTCAGATGGATCAGGATGCGGTGGACCAGGTTCAGATGGATCAGGATCAGATGGATCGGGTTCAGGTGGCTCAGGTTCACATGGACTAGGTTCACGGGGATCAGGTTTACATGGATCAGGTTTAGATGGACCAGGATCAGGTGGACCAGGATCAGGTGGACCAGGTTCAGATGGACCAGGTTCAGATGGATCAGGATCAGGTGGATCAGGTTCAGATTGACGAGGTTAAGGTGGACCAGGATCAGATGGAGCAGGATCGGGTGGATCAGGTTCAAGTGGCTCAGGTTCACATGGACCAGGTTCAAATGGACGAGGATCAAATGGACCAGGTTCAGATGGATCAGGTTCACATGGATCAGAATCAGGTGGACCAGGTTCAGATGGATCAGGTTCAGTTAGACCAGGATCAGATAGATCAGGTTTAGGTGGATCAGGTTCAGATGGACCAGGTTCAGATGGATCAGGATCAGGTGGACCAGGTTCAGATGGATCAGGATCAGGTGGATCAGGTTTAGGTGGACCAGGTTCAGATGGATCAGGTTCAGATGGACCAGGTTCAGATAGACCAGGATCAGGTGGATCAGGTTCAGGTGGACCAGGTTCAGATTGACCAGGATCAGGTTTATCAGGTTCAGATGCATCAGGTTTAGTTGGTCCAGGTTTAGTTGGACCGGGTTCAGGTGGATCAGGTTCAGGTGGATCAGGTTCACATGAATCAGGATGACATGGATCAGGATCAGCTGGACCAGATTCAGGTGGACCAGGTTCAGATGGATCAGGATCAGATGGACCTGGATCAGGTGGATCAGGACCAGGTGGACCAGGTTGAGATGGACCAGGTTCACATGGATCAGGATCAGGTGGATCAGGTTTAGGTGGACCAGGTTTAGATGGACCAGGTTCAGATGGATCAGGATAAGGTGGATCAGGTTCAGATGGCCCAGGTTCAGATGGATCAGGATCAGGTGGATCCTGGTTTAGGTGGATCAGGTTCAGATGGTTCAGGATCAGATGTATCCTGGTTTAGGTGGATCAGGTTCAGATGGTTCAGGATCAGGTGGACCAGGTTGAGATGGATCAGGTTGAGATGGACCAGGATCAGGTGGACCAAGTTGAGATGGACCAGGTTCAGGTGGACCACGTTCAGATGGCTCAGGATCAGCTGGATCAGGTTCAGGTGGACCAGGTTCAGGTGGATCAGGATCAGGTGGATCAGGTTTAGGTGGACCAGGTTCAGATGGATCAGGATCAGGTGGATCCTGGTTTAGGTGGATCAGGTTCAGATGGTTCAGGATCAGATTGACCATGTTCAAATGGACCAGGTTCAGATGGACCAGGTGCACATGAATCAGGTTCAGGTGGACCAGGTTAAGATGGACCAGGATCAGGTGGATCAGGATCAGATGGACCAGGTTCAGATGGATCAGGATCGGGTGGACCAGGATCAGGTGGACCAGGTTCAGATGGATCAGGATCAGGTGGATCAGGTTCACATGGATCAGCTTTAGGTGGACCAGGTTCAGATGGATCTGGATGAGGTGGATCAGGTTCAGATGGTTCAGGATCAGATTGACCATGTTCAAATGGACCAGGTTCACATGGATCAGGTTCAGGTGGACCAGGTTCAGATGGACCAGGATCAGATGGACCAGGATCAGATGGACCAGGATCACATGAATCAGGATCAGATGGACCAGGTTCAAATGAACCAGGTTCGGATGGATCAGGATCAGGTGGATCAGGTTCAGATTGACCAGGTACAGATGGACCAGATTCAGGTGGATCAGGTTCAGATGGATCAGGATCAGGTGGATCATGTTCACATGAACTAGGATCAGGTGGACCAGGTTCAGATGGAGCAGGATCACATGGATCAGGTTCACATGGATCAGGTTCAGATGGACCAGGTTCAGATGGATCAGGTTCAGATTGACGAGGTTAACTTGGACCAGGTTCAGATGGATCAGGATGCGGTGGACCAGGTTCAGATGGATCAGGATCAGATGGATCGGGTTCAGGTGGCTCAGGTTCACATGGACTAGGTTCACGGGGATCAGGTTTACATGGATCAGGTTTAGATGGACCAGGATCAGGTGGACCAGGATCAGGTGGACCAGGTTCAGATGGACCAGGTTCAGATGGATCAGGATCAGGTGGATCAGGTTCAGATTGACGAGGTTAAGGTGGACCAGGATCAGATGGAGCAGGATCGGGTGGATCAGGTTCAAGTGGCTCAGGTTCACATGGACCAGGTTCAAATGGACGAGGATCAAATGGACCAGGTTCAGATGGATCAGGTTCACATGGATCAGAATCAGGTGGACCAGGTTCAGATGGATCAGGTTCAGTTAGACCAGGATCAGATAGATCAGGTTTAGGTGGATCAGGTTCAGATGGACCAGGTTCAGTTGGATCAGGATCAGGTGGACCAGGTTCAGATGGATCAGGATCAGGTGGATCAGGTTTAGGTGGACCAGGTTCAGATGGATCAGGTTCAGATGGACCAGGTTCAGATAGACCAGGATCAGGTGGATCAGGTTCAGGTGGACCAGGTTCAGATTGACCAGGATCAGGTTGATCAGGTTCAGATGCATCAGGTTTAGTTGGTCCAGGTTTAGTTGGACCGGGTTCAGGTGGATCAGGTTCAGGTGGATCAGGTTCACATGAATCAGGATGACATGGATCAGGATCAGCTGGACCAGATTCAGGTGGACCAGGTTCAGATGGATCAGGATCAGATGGACCTGGATCAGGTGGATCAGGACCAGGTGGACCAGGTTGAGATGGACCAGGTTCACATGGATCAGGATCAGGTGGATCAGGTTTAGGTGGACCAGGTTTAGATGGACCAGGTTCAGATGGATCAGGATAAGGTGGGTCAGGTTCAGATGGCCCAGGTTCAGATGGATCAGGATCAGGTGGATCCTGGTTTAGGTGGATCAGGTTCAGATGGTTCAGGATCAGATGTATCCTGGTTTAGGTGGATCAGGTTCAGATGGTTCAGGATCAGGTGGACCAGGTTGAGATGGATCAGGTTGAGATGGACCAGGATCAGGTGGACCAAGTTGAGATGGACCAGGTTCAGGTGGACCACGTTCAGATGGCTCAGGATCAGATGGATCAGGTTCAGGTGGACCAGGTTCAGGTGGATCAGGATCAGGTGGATCAGGTTTAGGTGGACCAGGTTCAGATGGATCAGGATCAGGTGGATCCTGGTTTAGGTGGATCAGGTTCAGATGGTTCAGGATCAGATTGACCATGTTCAAATGGACCAGGTTCAGATGGACCAGGTGCACATGAATCAGGTTCAGGTGGACCAGGTTAAGATGGACCAGGATCAGGTGGATCAGGATCAGATGGACCAGGTTCAGATGGATCAGGATCGGGTGGACCAGGATCAGGTGGACCAGGTTCAGATGGATCAGGATCAGGTGGATCAGGTTCACATGGATCAGCTTTAGGTGGACCAGGTTCAGATGGATCTGGATGAGGTGGATCAGGTTCAGATGGTTCAGGATCAGATTGACCATGTTCAAATGGACCAGGTTCACATGGATCAGGTTCAGGTGGACCAGGTTCAGATGGACCAGGATCAGATGGATCAGGTTCAGATGGACCAGGTTCAGATAGACCAGGATCAGGTGGATCAGGTTCAGGTGGACCAGGTTCAGATTGACCAGGATCAGGTTTATCAGGTTCAGATGCATCAGGTTTAGTTGGTCCAGGTTTAGTTGGACCGGGTTCAGGTGGATCAGGTTCAGGTGGATCAGGTTCACATGAATCAGGATGACATGGATCAGGATCAGCTGGACCAGATTCAGGTGGACCAGGTTCAGATGGATCAGGATCAGATGGACCTGGATCAGGTGGATCAGGACCAGGTGGACCAGGTTGAGATGGACCAGGTTCACATGGATCAGGATCAGGTGGATCAGGTTTAGGTGGACCAGGTTTAGATGGACCAGGTTCAGATGGATCAGGATAAGGTGGGTCAGGTTCAGATGGCCCAGGTTCAGATGGATCAGGATCAGGTGGATCCTGGTTTAGGTGGATCAGGTTCAGATGGTTCAGGATCAGATGTATCCTGGTTTAGGTGGATCAGGTTCAGATGGTTCAGGATCAGGTGGACCAGGTTGAGATGGATCAGGTTGAGATGGACCAGGATCAGGTGGACCAAGTTGAGATGGACCAGGTTCAGGTGGACCACGTTCAGATGGCTCAGGATCAGCTGGATCAGGTTCAGGTGGACCAGGTTCAGGTGGATCAGGATCAGGTGGATCAGGTTTAGGTGGACCAGGTTCAGATGGATCAGGATCAGGTGGATCCTGGTTTAGGTGGATCAGGTTCAGATGGTTCAGGATCAGATTGACCATGTTCAAATGGACCAGGTTCAGATGGACCAGGTGCACATGAATCAGGTTCAGGTGGACCAGGTTAAGATGGACCAGGATCAGGTGGATCAGGATCAGATGGACCAGGTTCAGATGGATCAGGATCGGGTGGACCAGGATCAGGTGGACCAGGTTCAGATGGATCAGGATCAGGTGGATCAGGTTCACATGGATCAGCTTTAGGTGGACCAGGTTCAGATGGATCTGGATGAGGTGGATCAGGTTCAGATGGTTCAGGATCAGATTGACCATGTTCAAATGGACCAGGTTCACATGGATCAGGTTCAGGTGGACCAGGTTCAGATGGACCAGGATCAGATGGACCAGGATCAGATGGACCAGGATCACATGAATCAGGATCAGATGGACCAGGTTCAGGTGGACCAGGATCAGATGGATCAGGATCAGGAGGACCAGGTTCAGATGGATCAGGATCAGGTGGATCAGGTTCAGGTGGCCCAGGTTCAGATGGACCAGGATCAGGTGGATCAGGTTCAGATGGATCAGGTTTAGTTGGTCCAGGTTCAGTTGGACCGGGTTCAGGTGGATCAGGTTCAGGTGGATCAGGTTCACATGAGTCAGGATCACATGGATCAGGATCAGCTGGACCAGGTTCAGATGGATCAGGATCAGATGGACCAGGAACAGGTGGATCAGAACCAGGTGGACCAGGTTGAGATGGATCAGGTTGAGATGGACCAGGATCAGGTGGACCAGGTTCAGATGGACCAGGTTCAGATGGATCAGGATCAAGTGGATCAGGTTTAGGTGGACCAGGTTCAGGTGGATCAGGTTCACATGAATCAGGATCAGCTGGACCAAGTTCAGATGGATCAGGACCAGGTGGACCACGTTGAGATGGATCAGGATCAGATGGACCAGGTTCAGGTGGATCAGGTTCAGGTGGATCAGGTTCACATGAGTCAGGATCACATGGATCAGGATCAGCTGGACCAGGTTCAGATGGATCAGGATCAGATGGACCAGGATCAGGTGGATCAGAACCAGGTGGACCAGGTTGAGATGGATCAGGTTGAGATGGATCAGGATCAGATGGACCAGGATCAGGTGGACCAGGTTCAGATGGACCAGGTTCAGATGGACCAGGATCAAGTGGATCAGGTTTAGGTGGACCAGGTTCAGGTGGATCAGGTTCACATGAATCAGGATCAGCTGGACCAGGTTCAGATGGATCAGGATCAGATGGACCAGGATCAGGTGGATCAGGACCAGGTGGACCAGGTTCAGATGGATCAGGATCAAGTGGATCAGGTTTAGGTGGACCAGGTTTAAGTGGATCAGGTTCACATGAATCAGGATCAGATGGACCAGATTCAGATGGACTAGGATCAGATGAATCAGCTTGAGATGGATCAGGTTCACATGGATCAGGATCAGGTGGACCAGGTTCAGGTGGACCAGGTTCAGATGGACCAGGATCAGGTGGATCAGGATCAGATGGACCAGGATCAGGTGGATCAGCATCAGATAGACCAGGGTCAGGTGGATCAGGTTTGGTTTGACCAGGTTGAGGTGGATCAGATTCAGATGAATCAAGATCAGATGGATCAGGTTCAGGTGGACCAGGTTCAGATGGACCAGGATCAGGTGGATCAGGACAAGGTTGAGATGGATCAGGTTGAGATGGACCAGGTTCACATGGATCAGGTTCAGATGGCTCAGGATCAGGTGGATCAGGTTCACATGGATCAGGTTTAGGTGGACAAGGTTCAGATGGATCAGGATCAGGTGGATCAGGTTTAGGTGGATCAGGATCGGTTGGACCAGTTTCAGAAGGATCAGGATCGGGTGGATCAGGTTCAGGTGGCACAGGTTCACATGGACCAGGTTCACAGGGATCAGGTTCACATGGATCAGGATCAGATGGACCAGGTTCCAATGGACCAGGTTCGGATGGATCAGGATCAGGTGGATCAGGTTCAGATTGACCAGGTACAGATGGACCAGATTCAGGTGGATCAGGTTCAGATGGATCAGGATCAGGTGGATCAGGTTCAGGTGGATCATGTTCACATGAACTGGGATCAGGTGGACCAGGTTCAGATGGATCAGGTTCAGATGGAGCAGGATCACATGGATCAGGTTCACATGGATCAGGTTCAGATGGACCAGGTTCAGATGGATCAGGTTCAGATTGACGAGGTTAACTTGGACCAGGTTCAGATGGATCAGGATGCGGTGGACCAGGTTCAGATGGATCAGGATCAGATGGATCGGGTTCAGGTGGCTCAGGTTCACATGGACCAGGTTCACGGGGATCAGGTTTACATGGATCAGGTTTAGATGGACCAGGATCAGGTGGACCAGGTTCAGATGGACCAGGTTCAGATGGATCAGGATCAGGTGGATCAGGTTCAGATTGACGAGGTTAAGGTGGACCAGGATCAGATGGAGCAGGATCGGGTGGATCAGGTTCAGGTGGCTCAGGTTCACATGGACCAGGTTCAAATGGACGAGGATCAAATGGACCAGGTTCAGATGGACCAGGTTCACATGGATCAGAATCAGGTGGACCAGGTTCAGATGGATCAGGTTCAGTTAGACCAGGATGAGATAGATCAGGTTTAGGTGGATCAGGTTCAGATGGACCAGGTTCAGATGGATCATGATCAGGTGGATCAGGTCCAGATGGACTAAGTTGAGATGGACCAGGTTCACATGGATCAGGATCAGGTGGACAAGGTTCAGATGGATCAGGATCAGGTGGATCAGGATCAGATGGACCAGATTCAGGTGGATCAGGATCAGGTGGACCAGATTCAGGTGGATCAGGATCAGGTGGACCAGGTTCAGGTGGATCAGGATTAGGTGGACCAAGTTCAGATGGATCAGGATCGGGTGGATCAGGTTCAGGTGGCTCAGGTTCACATGGACCAGGTTGACAGGGATCAGGTTCACATGGATCAGGATCAGATGGACCAGGTTCAGGTGGACCAGGCTCAGATGGATCAGGTTCAGGTGGCTCAGGTTCACATGGACCAGGTTGACAGGGATCAGGTTGACATGGATCAGGTTCAGATGGACCAGAGTCAGGTGGACAAGGTTCAGATGGATCAGGATCAGGTGGATCAGGTTCAGGTGGATCAGGTTCACATGAATCAGGAACAGATGGACCAGATTAAGGTGGAGCAGGTTCAGATGGATCAGGTTCACATGGATCAGGTTCAGATGGACCAGGTTGAGATTGACGAGGTTAAGGTGGACCAGGTTCAGATGGATCAGGATCGTGTGGACCAGGTTCAGATGGATCAGGTTCAGGTGGCTCAGGTTCACATGGACCAGGTTCACGGGGATCAGGTTCACATGGATCAGGTTTAGATGGACCAGGATCAGATGGATCAGGTTCAGGTGGGCCAGGTTCAGATGGATCAGGTTCACATGGATCAGGTTCAGATGGACCAGGTTGAGATTGACGAGGTTAAGGTGGACCAGGTTCAGATGGATCAGGATCGTGTGGACCAGGTTCAGATGGATCAGGATCAGATGGATCAGGTTCAGGTGGCTCAGGTTCACATGGACCAGGTTCACGGGGATCAGGTTCACATGGATCAGGTTCAGGTGGGCCAGGTTCAGATGGATCAGGTTAAGGTGGAAAAGGGTCAGACTGACGAGGTTAAGGTGGACCAGAATCAGATAGATCAGGATCGGGTGGATCAGGTTCAGGTGGCTCAGGTTCACATGGACCAGGTTTAGATGGACGAGGATCAGATGGACCAGGTTCAGATGGATCATGTTCACATGGATCAGAATCAGGTGGACCAGGTTCAGATGGATCAGGTTCAGATGGATCAGGTTTACGTGGACCAGGTTCAGATGGATCAGGATCAGATGGATCAGGATCAGATGGACCAGGTTCAGGTGTACCAGGTTCAGATGGATCAGGATCAGGTGGATCAGGTTCAGATGGACCAGGTTGAGATGGACCAGGTTCACATGGATCAGGATCAGGTGGACCAGGTTCAGATGGATCAGGATCAGGTGGATCAGGATCAGATGGACCAGATTCAGGTGGACCAGGTTCAGGTGGATCAGGATTAGGTGGACCAGGTTCAGGTGGATCAGGATTAGGTGGACCAAGTTCAGATGGATCAGGATCAGGTGTATCAGGTTCAGATGGACCAGGATCAGGTGGACCAGGTTCAGGTGGATCGGGATCAGGTGAATCAGGTTCACATGGACCAGGATCAGGTGGATTATGTTCAGGTGGATCAGGATCAGGTGGCTCAGGTTCACATGGATCAGGTTCACATGGATCAGGATCAGGTGGACCAGGTTCAGATGGACCAGGTTCAGGTGGACCATGTTCAGGTGGACCAGGTTCAGATGGACCAGGTTCATATGAACCAGGATCAGGTGGATCAGGATCAGGTGGATCAGGATCAGATGGATCAGGAGGTTCAGGTGGATCAGGATCAGATAGAGCAGGATCAGGTGGATCAGGTTCAAATGGACCAGGTTGAGATTGACCAGGATGAGGTCGATCAGGTTCAGATGGATCTGGATCAGATGGTTCAGGTTAAGATGGACCAAGTTCACATGGCTCAGGATCAGGTGGACCAGATTCAGATGGCCCAGGTTCAGGTGGACCAGGTTCAGGTGGACCAGGTTCAGGTGGACCAGGTTCAGATGGCCCAGGTTCAGGTGGACCAGGTTCAGATGGATCAGGTTCAGGTGGACCAGGTTCAGATGGATCAGGTTAACATGGACCAGGTTCAGATGGACGAGGTTCACATGGATCAGGATCAGATGGACCAGGTTCACATGGATCAGGATCAGGTGGATCAGGTTTAGGTGGATCAGGATCAGATGGACCAGGATCAGGTGGATCAGGATCAGTTGGATCAGGATCAGATAGACCAGGATCAGGTGGATCAGGTTTAGTTTGACCAGGTTGAGGTGGATCAGATTCAGATGAATCAGGATCAGATGGATCAGGTTCAGATGGACCAGGTTCAGATGGATCAGGATCAGGTGGACCAGGTTAACATGGATCAGGATCAGATGGATCAGGTTTAGACGGATCAAGTTAAGTTGGACCATGTTCAGATGGACTGCTGAGAGTTTCACCTGCACAATAAAGTCCGCCTGGGGAAAAATATGGTGTCAGACGTCAACAGTCTGAAATTACTTCACATTAAACTTACAAAATAAAGTGTGAGATTTGTAAAGTGAGGGGGCGTGTCCAGATCACGTGGGCTGACAACAGGGGTGCCTCAGGGCTCTGTGCTTAGCCCTCTTCTCTTTTCACACCTCCTTACTCGGTGCATCATTAGCTCTCATGGTTTCTCCTACCACTGCTATGCAGATGACACTCAGCTTTTCCTTTCTTTTCCACCTGACAACACAACGTCTCAATGTGAATATCAGCATGCTGCTGATATCTCTGCATGGATGAAGGATCGCCACCTTCAGCTAAATCTGTCCAAGACCGAGCTTATTGTCTTTCCAGCCAATCCTTCCTTACCGCCACAGATAAGCGTGCAGCTTGACTCTATCACACTTGTGCCTACATCTTCTACCAGGAATCTTGGTGTCATGGTAGACAACCAGCTGACCTTTAAGGACCATGTTGCCTTGGTTGCTCGATCTTGCCGATTTGCTCTCTACAACATCAGGAGGATCAGACCCTACCTGACTGAACACACGGCCCAGCTCCTGGTCCAGGCTCTGGTCATTTCACGCATTGACTACTGCAACTCCTTACTGGCTGGCCTGCCTGCATGCTCAGTTAAACCTCTGCAGATGATCCAGAATGCAGCAGCACGTCTGGTCTTCAACCAGCCCAAAAGAGCTCATGTCACTCCGCTGCTAATCGCTCTCCACTGGCTTCCGGTTGCAGCGCATCAGATTCAAAGCTCTGCTTCTGGTTTACAAAACAATAACCCAAACGGCTCTGGTCTACCTCCACTCCTTAATCCAGAGCTACACTCCCTCTCCACAGTTATGCTCTGCCAGTAAAAGACGCCTAGTGCTCCCACCACAAGTGGCGCTACATCAGTAGCTACACTCTTCTCCTCTGTTGTTCCCCGGTGGTGGAACGATCTACCAAACTCTGTCCGATCCGCAGAGTCCTTATCCACTTTTAAAAGCAAGCTGAAGACTCAGTTGTTTAAGGAGCATTTCCACACTTAGCTTAACTCTTCTACTCAGAATGAGGTAGAAAGATTTGTCCAGCTCTTTGGCTCAACCAAGTACTGAAGAAGCTGCTGCACTTATACCCAAGATGATGTTGTTTGATGAAATTGTGATGTCGTATTTAAACAAAATGACTTACAAAAAACAAAAAAAAAAAAAAATAAAGCACTGCCTCTAGCTAGGGCTGGGCGATATGACGATATATATCATCTGGACGATAGAAAATGTCTATCGTTTCATATGAGGCTCTATCGTTTACCGGTTAGGTGCGGTTAGGTGCTTTACTGCAGTATTTTATGCCAAGATGCGCCTTACGACATGCCCATGCACGCTGCAATACATTAACAAACATGGAGGAAGATGGTAGCAGACCCGTTTCAGAACAGGGTAATGCATTACAAGGTGACCACCCAACCCAAACCGAGGAGCTTGTACCTAAAAGAGGGGCAACTTCTGTCGCATGGATGTGGTTTGGATATAAAAAGACCGACGTGGAACAGACAACCGTTGTTTGTAAAGTATGCCGGCTCCCGGTCCCAACAACGGACTCCAACACTACTAACTTATTTTATCACCTGCGCAAGAATCAAGACAAAGAATACAGAGAGAGTCAACGAGCAAAAACCGCAAAAGCAGCGTCGAGCGGTGGCGAAAGTGCTCATAATAAACTCCAGGCGCAGACGCTGCAACAGGCTTTTACCCGTGCAACACCATATAGCCATAGCTCCCGCAGATGGAAGGAAATCACTACTGCCATTGCCAAGCACATCTGCAAAGATATGGTGCCAATCTATACAGTCGAGAAACGTGGGTTTTGTGAGTTGGTGCAAACACTCGATCCGAGATACGAAATGCCCAGCCGAAAACATATGACTAAAGTTGTGTTACCTGATTTATATGATGCATGTAGGGCCAAAGGGAGATTCACGAGGGGGATGTTCTACGCTACAACAGATATGTGGTCGAGCCGAACGACACATCCATATATGAGCCTGCCACAAGTTCCCCATCAGAGCAGCTTTCAGTACAAGTGGGAACATTGTGTCATGCCAGAGGTCGGCACTGAAACCAGCAAGAGTGGACCAGCTTGTATTCCTAGCACTCAATCTGTAGAAGCCTGAGATTTGGCAAATAATCTTATTTTTTTATGTTTTAATTTATAAAAAACTACTTGAAGTACTTTTGTTTACCTCTTATACCTCACATTATATTTATGCATAATATATTGTAATCCTTTTGCAGCTACACTTTAAACTTGAGAGGCTCCATGTTTACATTTGGTATTTTGTAACCAAAATTCATTTTAGGGGCTAGGCCTGTAGGCCTGTATTATTTTTGTTTGCTGCTTGAACTTGAAGGAATTATTTTTTTTTTTTACTTGTTAGATTTTCTATAATTATATTGTGAGTCTGATTTTGTTGCACATTAAACCTCGAAGTTTACATTTGGTATTTTGCACTGCACTGTGCTCTTTAAACCTCAGAAGTGTTCAGTTTGTTATTTTTTATACCCAATAGGAATAGGCAGGCCTTTACCAATATTTGTGCTAACATGCTGCTTTTTATTGCCTGCTCTAGAGAAAAAGACTAATACTGGAAGCATCTTACACATACACGATGCTACAAGAGAAGTCTGGGTGGTGTTACTATTACAGTGTAGGCTACTGCTACATGTTGAATGTTAATGGCAGATGTTACCATAACCACCATGTCTTGCTTGGAAAAAGGTTCTAAATAAAAGAAATATTTAGTACATAATATCTTTTATTTGTTTAGTATATCATTTCACACTGCATTTCCACATTGCAATTTTATATAAACTATTCATTAATTGAAATTACAAAAAAATTCTATATCGTCATCAGAATATAAAATGAGCTATATCGGGATATGAGATTTTGGTCATATCGCCCAGCCCTACCTCTAGCACTACATGACAGCACCTGGTCCAACTGGACTCCTCCAGTCTGACTAGTACTTAATGATCTTGTTTGAATTCTTGCTTGTGTTCTTACTCTCAAATGTAAGTCGCTTTGGATAAAAGCGTCTGCTAAATGACTGTAAAATAGAATAGAACAGAATAGAAAGGGGACCTTGCGTACCACAGAAGTACGTCTGCAATGCTGAAACATTTAAAGAGGAGGAACATCAGACTTACGTAACAACCTCAAGATTTAAAGCTGAAAGTGAAATAAGAGCCATTTATAATAATCATGATATACAAAATCCAATTGGTGGACTAGTTGTTTTAATAGTCGGTGACTAATCGACCATGAGAATATTCATTAGTTGCAGCTAGGCCTGGACGATATGACCAAAATATCCCGATATAGCTAATTCTATATCCTGATAACGATATACATCACCATATAGAATTTTTTTATAATTTCAATTAATGAATAGTTTATATAAAGTTGCAACGTGGAAATGCAGTGTGAAATGAATAACAAATAAAAGGTAGTATGTACTAAATATTTCTTTCATTTAGAACCTGTGTTTCCAAGCTAGACGTGGTTGTCATGGTAACATCTGCCTTTAACATTCGACATGTAGCAGCAGCTCTGTTACTCTGTAACAGTAAACCACCCAGACTTCTCTCATAGCATCATGTATGTGTGAGATTAGGGCTGGGCGATATGGCCTGTAACTGATATCCCGATATATTTTTGTTTATATCCCGATGCACGATATATATCTCAAAGTTTTGAAATCTCCTCTAAAATTTTGTGTAAATGTTGATTTTAACATTGTCATACATAAAAAAGACTCAAGTCAAATAATTTAAGAAAACTGTTAAAGGGAGGAAGGGGGAGGAGAAATCACAATAAAGTTAAATTTAACAAACTTTATTTTTAAACCAGGGATCTACACTCATATTCTTTAACAACACAGCGGGTCTCCTTGCTGTGACCTGGTCCTTAAACATCTAACAACAGCAGCTTAGGCTATCAACAACAACAAAAAATAATTTAACAAGCATCCCATTGAAAGGCATTTCAAAACTTTACAAATTAAAGTGCATTTTTCTGTGCAAGACTGCATTTGTTGTAAAAGACAATTAAACAAAATAAATAAATATATTTAAAATTAAATTGGCACAGAAGCAGAAGTCCATAAGTTAAAAAACAAAAAGTAAAATGCATCAGCAAGAATTCTTAACTAGCACATTTTAATAAACAAGGTGCACTTTTTCTGCTTGTTGAAGTTTGTAATAACCCCCCCCCCCCAAAAAAAAAACAGAATACAAAATAATAGATAAATGGAAGTCCAATATGTGAATGCAAAAACAAAAATCAAACTTTAAATCACTGAAGTGGGTGGCATGGTTTTGTCTATCGCTTGTTTGCAATAACCACTCAGCACAAAAATGTGTCTAGAGGTTTTGTGCTAAAAACACAAGCCTGTCAACAGCTTCTGGCTTGAGTGATGCCCTGTGACATGTGACCACATTCCCGCTGGTACTAAATACCCTTTCTGATGGGGAACTAGTGGCAGGCACACACAGATATTTTTTTGCCAAACTTTTCAGGTTTGGAAACATTTCCTCATGGTCCTTCCACCACAGCAGGGGATCAGATTCAGTGTCAGCACTTGGACTCTGCAAGTAGATGGACAATTCTGCTTTCATTGTCTCTTTGAGTGACAATATAGCTGTGGAAGAGGGGTTTGCTGCCTTTTTAAAGAAACTTCCAAGAGTTTTCTTTTTTGGTGGCTCTGGTTCAGACACTGCTGGTGTTTCATGAGACTGTGAAGCAGCTGACCGTGCTGTGCCCTGGTCAGACAGCATCGCCTGCGCCTCCATCTCCAATATGGCTCTTGACTTGACCTCCTCCACCTTCTCTGCATTGATGTACATGGTTTTAAACCGTGGATCCAAAAACGAAGCCATGTCTAGCAGGGCATCAGTGGCAGGGTCAGCAAACTTTTCTCTTAAATAATCCAGGATGGAGACTTTGATGGACTGGGTCAGTGGCGTGTCATCCTCCTGAACTGCCAAGGTGCTGGTGTTGAAAAGATGAAGCACAGGCTTGACTGTGGACACTGTAACATAGTCCTCACCAGACAGAGCATCAGTGAATTCCACAAGGGGTTTTAGAGCCTTTTGCACTGACTCTAAAACTTCCAGGTCTTGCCAGGTCAGAACAAGATGACGTGTTTTCTTGTCTGAAGACAAAACCAGAGAAATGGCTCGTTCCTGCTCCAGCACTCGCTCAATCATTTTCTGACGGGATCCCCACCTGGTAGGAGACTCACTGATCAGCTGGTGTACAGGAATGTTGAGCTCTCTTTGTGCAGTGGCCAGGTCTCTCCTCCTCTTCCAACTGAACGAGAAGCTGCTCACAATCTTCTTACAAACAGCAACTGCTCGATCAATGCGGGGATCTTTCATGCTTCTCTCTGCAAGGGGTGGAGAAACGATTTAAAAGATTAAATAGAAATAATTATTCATTCAGCCTAATAGTGAGAACTGTTTAAGTAATTTATCCTCCACAGATCTGACCTTTGACATGTTTAAAAAAAACTCATATGCTTTACAAAATATATATTGTCAATAACACCACAATATGAATGACAAACTGTTTTCAGCGTAAGAATGGCTAGTTTTTAACTGGATGTGAATAGATAATGAAATGCTCATATTTTTAATTGCATGAAAAATATGATTGAAAGTACTCAAGCTGTTTAAATGCATAAAAAATACTGAAACGGTTTCAAAGTTTTTAATTTTAATTGTGCTGAAATATAAAATAGTATCTTAGCTATATTAACCACTGTTATAAAAAATATAAATGATATCTCAATTAGAAGGAGGGAAACCTATACAAATACTCACCAATAGCAAGGTGCAATCGATGGCCAAAACACTGTAGCCTTCTCCACCCATTCAGACTCATTGCTTTGATTATGTTAGCCCCATTGTCTGTTGTGACACAGACTTGATGAGTTTCTGACAAATTCCATGAACTGAGAGCATCTTGCAGTCCTTGTGCAATTAACTCTGCTGTATGATCATCAGGGAAAAAACTTGTCTGAAGGCACGCACTTTTAAGCTCCCAACTGTCGATGTAATGTATAGTTAAGCTGAGGTAAGGCTCACATGTTCTGCTGGTCCACAGATCCGTAGTTGTAGAGAAGTGGGTCACGTTTTTGAGTTTTTCTGCTGTCTTTTCTCGCACTGAAATGTACAATTCTGGTAGCGCTTTTTCTGCAAAGAATTTGCAACCAGGCAAATCATACTTTGGGTCAAGTGTTTTGATGAGGCCTCGGAATCCAGGCTTTTCCACAACGCTAACTGGGGCCATGTCTTTAGCAATGTACCTTGTTACTGCAGCCGTTATCTCTCTCCATTTTGAACTTTTTCTGTCGTATGGGATTGATTTAGCAAATGAAGAAACCAAAGTCATTTGTTTTGCTGCCAGTTCGTCTGATGATTTCTTCCGTGTCGGTGGAGATGTGACCACGCGGAGCTTGAGACATTCTTCATGTTGCTGAGGATGACATTTCAGGTGGTGAAACAAGTTGGTGGTACTGCCGCCTTTTGTAGCAACGGTTTTACAACATATTTTGCAAATAACTGCATTTTGTTCAACGTCTTCCTTTCGAAACCCGAACCACCGCCAGATGATGGATCCAGAGCTGTTTTTCTTAATAACTAAATCGTCCGTACCACGTTCAGCTTCCATCCCCTAACATTTATAAGTTCGCACGTTGCAGGTATTACTTCCGTTGTCTCCAAGTTTCTTTTCCCGTTTCACGTAATGTAACAACACGCATGCGCTGTACGGGCGGGGTGAGTGCCATCTGCTGTTGTGAGCGGGGCAGTCTGCTTGACTATTTATACTCGATGTACGCGATATGCTTATTTTATATATCTCGGGTCAAACAACTCGGGATATATCGAGTATATCCGATATATCGCCCACCCCTATGTGAGATGCTTCCAAGTATTGTTCTTTTTTCTCTAGAGCAGGAAACAGAAAGCAGCACGTTAGTACAAATATTGGTAAATACCTGCCTATTCCTGTTGGGTATAAAAAATAAACCGAACACAGTGAGGGCAAAATACCAAATGTAAACTTCAAAGTTTAATGTGCAACAAAATCAGGCTCACAAGGTAATTATAGAAAATCTAACAAGTAAAAAAATAAATCATTCCCTCAAGTTCAAGCAGCAAACAAACATAAAACAGGCCTACAGGCCGAGCCCCTCAAATAAATGTTGGTTACAAAATACCATGTAAACATGTAAACGCGTAAACATGTAAACGCATAAACATGTAAACGCGTAAACATGTAAACTCATAAACATGTAAACGCGTAAACATGTAAACACAAACATGTAAACGCGTAAACACGTAAACATGTAAACGCACAAACATGTAAACGCACAAACATGTAAACGCGTAAACATTTAAACACGTAAATGCGTAAACATGTAAACGCGTAAACATGTAAACGCGTAAACATGTAAACGCATAAACATGTAAACGCACAAACATGTAAACGCACAAACATGTAAACGCATAAACATGTAAACGCGTGAACACGTAAACATGTAAACGCATAAACATGTAAACACACAAACATGTAAACGCGTAAACACGTAAACATGTAAACATGTAAACGCTTAAACATTTAAACATGTAAACGCGTAAACAGGTAAACGCTTAAACAGGTAAACGCGTAAACACGTAAACGGGTAAACGCGTAAACAGGTAAACGCATAAACAGGTAAACGGGTAAACAGGTAAACGCGTAAACAGGTAAACGCGTAAACATGTAAACACGTAAACACGTAAACATGTAAACGCGTAAACACAGAGCCACTTAAGTTCAAAGTGTAGCGGCTAAACCCATACAATATATTATACATAAATATAATGTGAGGTGTAAGAGGGAAACAAAAGTACTTCAAGTAGCCTGGATATAAAGTAAAACTTTAAAAAAAAGAGTATTTGGATCTCGTGCCAGGAATACAAGCCGACCTCTGGCATGACACAACTTGCACTGAAAGCCGCTCTGATGGGGAACTTGTGGCAGGGATGGGTAAATATTTCTTGGCTAGCTTGGCCACTCGGTGGAAATGTGCCTCGTTCTTCTTCCAGTGGTTCTGTGTGTGGACCAGCTTCCAGTGGGAGACAGAGGCTGAGCTCCTTTTTAATAGATTTTCTGCTCAAATGTGGGGTCGCTCGGCTTTTTTGATGTTTTAAAGTAGCTGCTCAAACTCTTGTTTTTCTTCTTAGCACTAGCAGGAACCTCCTTTGGCTCATCCTGATCTCTGGCAGGGGGAACTGATAGAAGGGGGACTGCCTCTGCTTGTTCGGCCACCAGCTTCTGCAGCTCCGCAGCAGCTCTTGTCTTGATGTAATTAACCTCTCTTGTTTGATGTATGTGGTTTTAAATCGAGGATTGACAAGAGAAGCCATGTCAGGCAGGTCCTGGGTTGTCTGGTCATCATACTTTTCATTCGAGTATTTTAGTATGGCCTCTTGGATGGTCATGGTGAGCTCAGTGTCGCCATCCTGATGCTTGAGCATGTGGTTGTTGAACAGATGGAGGGCGGGTTTCAAGTAGGAAACACTTAAAGCTCCCCAGACACCCCAAACTCAGTCTTTTGCCTTTTTTTTTTTTTTGGTCTGTTTTAGGTCTATCATTTCTGAGGGGCCTTGTATGCAGGCAAAGAACATGTGTCGGATATACGGCAAATTTTTTGGGGGTTCACAGTAACCTTTGAACTTCTGCTTTAATGGAGCTATTTTGTTCCTCTGATTGTTGGTGAGGACAAACGTGTTACTTTAATGTGGCTTCCTCCTCTGCAACATCTTCTCAGCCACGCTGCTAGCGATGGCGAACAGTTCACAGCGCTGTAGCCACGTTCTCCAATTCTCTGCAAGATTCCCTTGTAGGTTTAAATTCAGCGGTGGTTTGAAGTGTGCCATTCTTGCCTTGTCTGTCCGTGTTTCACTTCTTACACCATGTAATGTTTGGTATTATACCAATAACTTGACAGGAGGACCGTGTTTCCCAGTCACAGTAAGCTAAGCATTTATTTTTACTCCCTGGTGATACTGGAAGTACTGTTTCTTCCGGTCAACTTTCACTATAAACAGCAAAACACTACAGACTGAAGAGGCTGGAGAGATGTTCTCCAAACACTGGATGACAGTGAACGCTACAGATTGGATGGTGCAGGAATCGTGTTGTGGTGGTTCGTAAATTCTCTCTCGGTCACTTTTATGCTCAGCTTTGTTGCTGCCATCAGATTCGCTATCAGCTCATATTTTCCATCACATGTTAAAATGTCTCAGTTTCATCATCTGATATGCTGTTTATCTACTACTGGAAGTAAAATATAAGTTGAAGAGGTTCTGGTTTTATTTATATTTTACACATAAAACAACCGGGACAGCATTAATTCCAGTTTGGACTGTGTTGTGAAGCTGGGTTACAGAGTAACTGGTTCAGTAAAGAGTAAAGTTTATTGTTGATGATCCTGGTGTTGGTCTGGTCTCTAACAGGAGCAGGAATAGGTGAGAAATTCCTGCGGCTGCTGCTGCTTCAGTCATGTCATTAAAACAGGTGACAGGAAGGATAAAGAAACGACATAACGTTCTCAGTTCTTCTTATATTAGCTTATGAAAGAATAATTTGTTTTTTTTCACAGTGGAGGGGTTAAATGTGCTGCATGTGTAATGAGATGTTTCATGTTTCAGCTCTTCATTAACAACGAGTGGCAGGATGCAACAAGTGGAAAAACCTTCCCCACCATCAACCCGTCCACTGGTGAGGTCATCTGTCAAGTAGCGGAGGCTAACCAGGTAAAGCATCGGTTCTGCATGGAAACTAGCTGCAGCCAGATGTTCAGGACTTACACTAAACATTACCCCCCCACACTTAATATTTTTACCATTATTTCAAATAATGATCATCAAATCAAAACTTTCAAACTTTATTTATTAAGCACTTTTATTACAAAAAGCAGCACAAGGTGTTTTACAAATTAAACACATTTTGAATATATATATATAAAACCTTCACACCAGTCCTACAATCATATATATATATATATATATATATATATATATATATATATAATGTGTATATAATGTCTATATAATGTGTAAATATATATATATATATATATATATATAATGTGTATATAATGTCTATATAATGTGTAAATATATATATATATATATATATATATATATATATATATATATATATATATATATGTATATACATATATATATATATATATATATATATATGTATATATACATATATATATATATATATATATACATATATATATATATGTATATATACATATATATATATATATATATATATATATACATATATATATATATGTATATATACATATATATATATATATATATACATATATATATATATGTATATACATATATATATGTATATATATATATATATATATGTATATATATATATATACATATATATATATATGTATATACATATATATATGTATATATATATATATATATATGTAAAAATATATATATATGTGTATATATATATGTGTGTGTGTATGTATATAGATATATGTATGTATGTGTGTGTGTGTAAATATAATAACCTTAGAATCAATCCTGAAGCGCACGGGGAGCCAAAGCAGCGTTTTTAAACCTGGTGTGATGTGCTCCCGCCCTCTGGTCTTCATCAGAACTCTGCTGCTGAGTTCTGGAATAGTTGCAGGTTAGAAATGGACTTTTTGGGAAGACCAGAGAGCAGGGCATTACAGTAATCTAATCTACTAGAAATAAAAGCATCAGCAGCTCTGTTCTGAGAAGAAAGAGAAAAGGGCGACTGGTGATGTTTTTAAGATGATAAAATCCTGTTTTTGTGTCGTTTCTTATGTGTGGAATAAAATCCAGCTCTGAGTCAAAAAGGACACCCAGATTTCTCATGTACTGAGAAGGATTAAAATGTAATTTTGGGAAAATGATCTCTCTCTTGTCTTCAGGGTGATAAATAAAACTTGAGTTTTGTCCTGACTGAGCTGTAAGAAGTTTTTCTGCCATCTATAACTTTATATCTAAAATCCAGTTTAAAAGGATGTCAACTGGCTGCAGGTCATCGGGAGACACGGCGATGTAAAGCTGCGTATCATCAGCATAGCTGTGGAAGTCAATGCCACATCTCCTTATGACGTCACCAAGAGGCAACATGGACAGATTAAAAACTGAGCCTAAAACTGATCCTTGGGGAACCCCCTATTTTGATTTCATGGATTCTTGAGGAGAAGGTATCCATACGTAACCAAAAATTGTTGGCCCGTGAGATAGGAGTAAAACCATTTAGGAACAATACCTGAGAGGCCCACCAGACTTCTGAGTCTGTCTGATAAAATCTGGTGATCTACTGTATCAAAGGCAGTTCTTAGATCCAGTAGAACAAGGACTGAAAGTTTCTGTGAAGGTCTGTCTGAAGGGAGGAATTCACCACGTCTAAAAGCTCAACATTGAAAGACACCATAAAATGTTTTTAAAAGTGATGTGGGAAATGGATCTAAAAGGCAGGTTCTACTAGGGCTGGGCGATTAATTGAATTTTATCGCAATTATGATCTGGGTTTTCAACGATCATAAAAATTAAAGGATCCGATTATTTTTGTCCTTCGCAGTTTCCTCTTGTGCTGTTTTCAGTTGCAAATCGAGCGCATCAGGCATTGCAGCGCTCTGCTGCAGACTCCTCCCAAAGGTGCAGACTCCTCCCAAAGGTGCAGACTCCTCCCACTGCTGCAGACTCCTCCCACAGCTGCAGACTCCTCCCACAGCCCCGTCTGCTTTAGTTTTATATAGCACGAGTTACAAACACCTCGCCAGTTAAGGGCTGGACACATGGAAGGCGACCTCGCTCCTTCTCCATTATTTTCACCAGGCAGCACAGGGCGACGGTGAGCAGGCCCAGCGGGTGCCGCAGCGTGGGCTGCACAGAGGGCAGGCACCCCACAGGCCCAAGGACCACCCATTCCCCCCAGCAGAGCCCCGCCCAGGAACCCGACAGGGCCCGAGCGCCCCAGGCAAAACCACCACCGGCCATGCCAACCCATCATACACACTCTCACACAACCACATATATTCTCACTGAGGTCTCTCCAGGTCCCCGATGCGGCACCGTGGGCGGCCCCCAGGGTAAACAGCGCCCGGCAGCACCCCGCACAGGACTCCAGGCAGGCACCGAACCTCCACCCCCGCAGCCCTTGAGCGTGTCCCAGGACACGAGGGCGCAGGAACCAGGAGAGAGGTCTCTCGCCCAGGCAGCCAACTGCTCAGCTGGCCACTGTAGGCGCTCCTGCCTCCCCAGGACCACCCAAGGGCAGAAGGGCAAAGGCCCGGCCTGGCCAAGAGCCCAACGCACCAGTGCCCAGGGCGCCCACCCACCCCCGGATGCCCACGCCACCACACCAGGGGACCAGAGATCCTCAGATTGCACACACATATCCTGGTCGGGCCCAAGGCACAGCGCCCCCACCCACCCCGAAGGAGCCCCCGGCGGGAGGGGAGAGAGCGAGGGGGAGAGCAGACTCCACCCCCCCACTGCCCACTAGGACCCCCGCCGCCCCCCTTACCCCTACCTTCGTCCCTAGAGACACATTGTAATCCCAAGGGTACCTGCCCGGCATCAGATCAGCCCGACCCCGATGGCATGCCCAGGGCGACCAAGCCCCCAAGGCCCAGACAGGGTCTCCCGAGCTGGAGGGAGGCAGCCCCCAGGGAGCACCCCAGGACACCAAAGCCCGGATTTGGTCAGGCACACAGTCTCCCACCTAATGACCTTCCCGACCCAGAGAAACAGGCAGAGCCGATGGACCCCTAATGCCCCCCAGCCAGCCCCACCCCCGACCCGCACGGAAAGACTAGACCTCAGCACCCCTTCCCACTATGTGATGTGACTAATCAGCAGGGTCCAGGGAGACTGAGAGTTAACTGATTGATGTTTAATGGATGCCTATGAAGTCTCTGAGATTTCTGTACTGATTAATATTTAGATTGTTTTTAGACTTCCAGTTCACTAGAGTAGTTTTCTTTGCGATACATAAGGCCGTGAGGACCATATGTGCTTTGTTAGTGTCAATATTGATGTCACTTAAGTCACCCAGTAAACAAAGTTTAGGACATGCAGGAATGTTACATCTAACCCATGTTGATAAATCCTCACAAACCTTATTCCAGAACTTTTGGACAGGTGCACAGAGCCATAAATAGTGTAGGTAATCATCTGCTGTGTTACCTGTGCACTGTGTGCAGATATCTGAGTGATTAAGACCCATCTTGAACATCCTTTGTCCTGTGTAATGCAACAGGGGTGGAGTTTGATACACGGCAATCCGTTGATTGGTTGAGAAAAAAAGCCACTTTCTGTGCGACCTGGCTTAAAAATAAAGCAGGAATGGCTCCTGGTTTAGAGCAACAGATTTTCTTTTGTTGATTAAATCCCTGCGCTTTCGAAAAACAATTCTTGCGACTCAACCAACAAAAGTTCTCTTAATGACTCAAACTCAGTAGTCTTGGAAGCTGTACACCATGTTTCAATAGAGAATACTTTTCTCTCGAGTGAACGCAACATAAGTTTGCCCAAAAGTTTGTCTCTCCTGGCGAAATTTTTGGTGATAAGCTTCAGGTTCAAGTTCATTGGCTTGCTGTACAGCAGACTTGACTATGTAATAATCAAGGTAGTCCTTTAAAGAGGGCGCGGCTACAACCTCCTGTGCTTTTCCCATAAGCTTGCATTGCAGTAGCAGGGACCAAATGTCAGGTGGCCAACTAAGTGTACCAGCTATGCGCTCAAATACAGTATGAATCAACCTCTGAATCCCTTAAAGCAGGCACCAAGGAGATACCCATGCTCACATCAAATGCAGTAGAAACAGAAGGCGCTGCCTCTGTAGTGGTGATAGAAGGGGAGGTGTCTGGGCTTGAGCCTCCAGCTCCAGCTTACACAGCCTGACAGTCATGTCAGCCTCTATTTCCAGCTTTCTCAGGTCAAATTCCATCTGAGCCTGGCGAGCTTGGGCCAAGCGAACCTTCAGTCGAGCCCTGCCACGGGCTCCAGTGCTGTCAGTGGAAAGTTGATTATACTGAGGAAGAGTAACCGGCGTACTTGCCTGTTTCTCAACCCCTGATCCTACCTCAGCAGTAGCTAAGCTGGGAGTCTGAGGGTGACATTCCACCTCCCTATTCGTTGGGTCGCTCCTAGCCAGAGCGCCCTCACACACCTCCATGTGCACCTGCAGCACCCCACAATCTTCCAACCATTCTACCAGTAGAGCTTTAATTTCTCTCTTAGTAGCCTGCTTTGGGACCTGCAGGTTGTAATGTCTCATGATCTGCAAGGGGTCAGCTTTGTGACAGCTATCAAGAGACGTAGCCATTCTAATACCAGATCACCTGCCAGAACAATAAATCCTGGTACACACTCAGAGAACTCACGGCAGTATGCTGTTCGTCTCCGTCTGATGAAGTAAACATGGATCAGAACCAGAATATATACAAAAAAAGATGGAAACAGATCAGCTCAGTTATTTGGGTGGTACCTCAGATTTGACGCTTCTGTTTACTAACCTTCAAACTCCTCTGAAGATGCGTTTTTTTTTGTTACTGTGGATGATCGCCTCCAGAAGCCCCGCCTCCAGAAGCCCCGCCTCCAGAAGCCCCGCCTCCAGAAGCTGCACACAGGGGTCATTTGCTGCGGCGTTGCCTGAGTATGCAGGTCGGTGGTCCAAGGTGTCGAATCGTTTACTGGTTTGTTGGTTCGTCCTACTCCAGTCTTGGTCCTTAATTTATTTGTGGTCTTGTGAGTTTTCTCCATGCACTGCTTTGCGTTATGATTCCCGCGTTCTCTAACTGAGAACTGATTGTGGCGAATATTTTTATATTCCGCTGCGAACCTTTAAAACATCTTGAATATCCTCTGTGGCGTAGACGGTCAGAAGAGCTTTGTCCTCCTCGTCGGTACATTTATTTCATGCTCTGTTGTTGTCGTCTGTAGCTGCAACCGTGGTTTGTTTTAAATATGGCGAGGGCACAAGATGCACCAAACACCTACGTCATGAAGGTTCCTAAAGAACCCCAAAAACACTCTAGGAACTGAGGGCTTTTACCCCTAGTTCCTATATGTCCGAATGTGCCAAAAAACGACCTGGTTCCTCAAGAGGTGATAGGAACTACAAAAGGTTCCTACAGTCGGAAAGGGGCTAATGAGTAGACACAAACATAAAATAATCTAGAAATGAAGTAAATTCCATCTAAATTGGAACTGGAGTCGGTCTAGTATCATGGATCAAGGGTTTTAGGATGTGGAGTTGCAGCCTTTCTTGGCCCTTGATTACATCTGATCCGGTGTTCCTTCTTCCTTAACTGGGGAAATCTTTCCTAACTGGTTTCATTTCAGCCTTTAGTTTTTTGTTGATGGTTTTTTTAAATAGAACTGTTATTTTAGCAACGGAAATTAAACCAATAAACCTCTTTTCTGTGTTTCCAGGCAGATGTGAACAAGGCGGTGAAAGCAGCACGTGATGCTTTCAGGTTTGGGTCTCCATGGAGACGTATGGATGCCTCTCATCGCGGCCTGCTGCTCAGCCGACTGGCTGATGCCATAGAGCGGGATGCTGCGTACCTGGCTGTGAGTAACTGGGTGTGAAAGTAAACGAGTTTACACAACAACATCAGCGTCTTTATTTACTCCATTAGCTGATGTTTATTCTTATATGTTTACATAAACAACCGTTTGGTCCTCTTTGATGTTACATCACATTATACCGTCATGAAAACATACTTTCTCTGTAACTAATAATCAGTCAGATGAATAGAATGAAATCTCCGCGTCGCCCCACTGCATCCTGCAGAGGACTCGCTGGTGCTTCTTATTCCCACAGAAACAGGAAGCTGAGTGTGTCCCCGCTCCTCCTGTCTATTTCGTGTCCATGATGAGGGTCTCAGCCGTGTCATGGTGGACGTCGCAGCCGTGTCACGGTGGAGGTCGCAGCCGTGTCACGGTGGAGGTCGCAGCCGTGTCACGGTGGAGGTCGCAGCCGTGTCACGGTGGACGTCGCAGCCGTGTCACGGTGGACGTCGCAACCGTGTCATGGTGCACGTTGCAGCTGTGTCATGGTGCACGTTGCAGCCGTGTCATGGTGGACGTCGCAGCTGCTTCTGCAGGAGGAACAGCAGACTATAAAACCCAAACAGGGTCAAAGGTTTATGAGAGTTACAGCTTGATCTGGGTGTGGTTGTTTTTCTGGTAAATGTTACCTCATACTGTTTCCATGTTTATCTTGTTTAAGAAACATAGAGGATCAAACGTTTGTTAGTCCAAATATTTTTTTTATTCTTAAGTGATCATCTGTGTAGTTCATAAGGTCAGAAACGCAGGTGTGATCACCTGCTGTTTGTTCAGGGTTGAGCACAGCATGCTTAGGTATAAATGAATGCTTTGTCTTGGTGGACGTCGCAGCCGTGTCATGGTGGACGTTGCAGCCGTGTCTTTGTGGACGTCGCAGCCGTATCATGGTGGACGTCGCAGCCGTGTCATAGTGGACGTCGCAGCCAAGTCTTGGTGGACGTCGCAGCCATGTCATGGTGGACGGCACAGCCTTCACAGCCGTGTCATGGTGGATGTCGCAGCCGTGTCATGGTGGACGTCGCAGCCGTGTCATGGTGGACGTCGCAGCCGTGTCTTGGTGGACGTCGCAGCCGTGTCATGGTGGACGGCACAGCCATGTCATGGTGGACGTCGCAGCCGTGTCACGGTGGACGCCGCAGTTGTCGCAGCCATGTCATGGTGGACGTCGCAGCCGTGTCATGGTGGACGTCGCAGCCATGTCATGGTGGACGTCGCAGCCGTGTCACGGTGGACGCCGCAGTTGTCGCAGCCGTGTCACGGTGGACGCTGCAGCCGTGTCATGGTGGACGTCGCAGCCATGTCATGGTGGACGTCGCAGCCGTGTCACGGTGGACGCCGCAGTTGTCGCAGCCGTGTCACGGTGGACGCTGCAGCCGTGTCATGGTGGACGTCGCAGCCATGTCATGGTGGACGTCGCAGCCGTGTCACGGTGGACGCCGCAGTTGTCGCAGCCGTGTCACGGTGGACGCTGCAGCCGTGTCATGGTGGACGTCGCAGCTGCTTCTGCAGGAGGAACAGCAGACTATAAAACCCAAACAGGGTCAAAGGTTTATGAGAGTTACAGCTTGATCTGGGTGTGGTTGTTTTTCTGGTAAATGTTACCTCATACTGTTTCCATGTTTATCTTGTTTAAGAAACATAGAGGATCAAACGTTTGTTAGTCCAAATATTTTTTTTATTCTTAAGTGATCATCTGTGTAGTTCATAAGGTCAGAAACGCAGGTGTGATCACCTGCTGTTTGTTCAGGGTTGAGCACAGCATGCTTGGAAATAAATGAATGTTTTGTTTCTACAGGAGCTGGAGACTCTGGACAACGGGAAGCCGTTTGCAGTGGCCTACACTGTGGATCTTCCTTTTGTGGTGAAAGTTCTGAGGTAGCAAACACAACACGGCCTCAGACCTGGACCACCGTTCAGGGGTCTCATTGATCAAACTGTACGTAGCAAAGCAAACTACAGGTGGCGCAAAAAGGAAATCCTGACACTTCTACTTTCAGATTTATCAACGCGTGCGCACACGTCCTCCACCTGTTTCCGTTTATAAACCAGAATCAACTCTAAAGCCGGCGCACATGAATGGAACGCCTTGCTCCACCCACATGCTGGCTATAAATGGTCAGGTGGATGCCTGTAATACAAAAAAACAAAAAAGAGGGAAGAAGAGGAATTTTTTGGGGTGTGAGACAGAGATCCTGATGGACCACGTTGACGTAAAAATGTTTAACTGGTGGACACGGCGTGGACATTATTGGTGTCAGAAAGACAGAATAGAGGCAGCAGGTGGAGATGCTGTCATCACAGCGTCGAAAGGGAAGACACGCCAACATGTAGCTGGATATCTCAGTCGGTAGAACATCCATCTGCCATGCAGGAGATGGAAGTTTGAATCCCAGAGTGGAAAAAAGCGTCTGCTAAATGACGGTAATGATGTCGGTAATTTGTTTTAATTTATAAAATAAATGTGTACAGATACATCTGAGATTGGTAGCAGTTTATTTAGTGTTAAATAATATTTGTTTCTAGTTTCTGGGTGCTCCAGCTGGGTGGGCGGGGCTCCAGCTGGGTGGGCGGTGCAGAGGGACACAATCACTGCTGTTAACCAGGTGGACAAGAAGCTGCAGGAAATAAAGACCATGTGGACAGAAATGAGGACAACAGTAAAAACATTGTATAAGAATAAATAAAGGAAATCCTCCTCTTGTGTGTTTCGTTAGCGTAGCATCACTTCTAGACCTCCAGCCTCCAGTCTGGTCCCGCTCTGCTGGAATGAAGGACTAAAGCTACTTTCCACACTGACTGCTACATGCTGGCAGCAGACTGGCTCCTTATTTATCTGGATGGGTTTTATAACATGAAGTTTTGTTTCACAATGACAGAACTTGTTTTAGTTGTTGAGCTTCTTATTAATATCATCTCCCTTTTTCCTGGAAATCCTGTTTTCCCCGAGTGTGGCTCTTAGGAGGATTAATACGGAATGTGTCTTTATTCATGTCTGCAAACAGCTTTAATATCTAACATGTGGTGTGGAAGGTAAGAGTGGATTGTGTACAAATGTCTCACATTTCACATCATTTCCTTGATTTATTCTTGACCGTTGGCGTCCCCGTTTTCTCAGATTCTGTGTGTACGCCTGGGTCAGAGTAGCCGTGGAGGTAGGAACGTTTTCCAGCCAAGTTTGGTTTTTATTAGTGCTGGGCACGTTAACGCTTTCATCAATAATGCAACGATTAATTAATGCTGGTAATTTTTTTAATCGCGTGTTTTTGTTTTTTTCTGGTCGCTGGCTTTGACCACCCAAACATGGCGTCCGTGTCTCTCTTCCCTGCTGCAGCGGTGATGATGTAATCAGGAGAGAGCGGGTTTATTAACATGGAGAGACGTTTTCTGTCTGGAACTTAAGAAAGAAGAAGAACCGACGTTTTTCTTGTCTAAACCTGCAGATGGTAGAACATCGTGATTTTTGGACGGGAAACTTTTTATTTATTTATTATTATTTTTTTAATAAATGTGGTTTTAATTTATGCCAGACAGCAAAGGTAAAACATGTTTTCTGACTTTTACAAACGTGCAGCATAAATCGGGTCTTCTTCTGTCTCTGGTTCGGTGAATCTTGGTCGTAGCGACATGAAACTTCCAGCTGTGGAATCTGTGAGATGTGAGCTTTCAGTAGAGGAGTCGTTTGTTCGTGTTCATGGGGTGACATCATCTGTGTTTACATGTTTTTCAGACTTTGTGTACCTGGTCTTTTAATTATTGTTGTCTTAACTGTGTGTGTTGGTGACAGAAATGGTTTTATTGAGCTGGTAGCTGAGATTCTGGACTTTCTGTGGATACCACACATGTTTATAGTTACATCTACAGACCTGACGCTACACCCGGAAACGAGATGTTAACCCTTAACTCCCGGTAGCGGAGGCTGCAGGTGCAGAGGTGAAGCTAAACAGTCAAGCTAAGAATGAAAGTTTAGAGAATTTATAGCCAGAAATGTGGATAATGAAGCAGTGAAGGTGCATGGATGGAAGTTATTGTGTATATTGTGAATATTTCTCTCTCCTCACCATCTAGAAGCTGTGAGATTCTCATCCTGCTTTCTGTCTGTTCACCTGATGCTGATATTCATCACATATTGTTCCTTCTGTGTTTAGAAGGAAGCAGCTTCACAGCTTTAAATTCATCCTGCTGACTTTTTACCTTTTAGTTAGTAAATCCTGAACATTTCATCCTTCTTTCTCATAAATATGTGGTTTTATATATGAAGAAATATTTTAACTGTTGGTGTTTAAAGAGAAAACTGCTGCTAAACCTGTTTATGTGTTTAGTGCAGGGGTCTGCAGCCTTTCCAATCCAAAGAGACATTTTTCCCTCAGCCAGCTAAATAAAACTCCTTTAGAGACGCTGATGTTACCAGACTTTTCAAAAAGTCAAGTTAATATATATTTTAATAAAGAACCACCATAGGATATTTGTTATTTCTGAAGAACCACATTTTTAGGTTAAGAATGGCTCTTAACTAACATGCATGTCTTTGGATGGTGGGAGGTAGCTGAAGAATCGGAGCAAACCCACAGAGAGGCCACGCCCCCTAGGTTCAAACCCGCCCTCAGCTCCGGCTCGAACCAGCGACCTTCTCGCTGTGAGGCTGCAGTGCTGACCACCACACCACCGTGCAGCCCCTTCAATTTTCTTTACATCACATTCACCCAGTCACACACCCAGGAGTAATTTGTGGTTCGGTCTTGCTCAGGGACAACATGAGGATTGAACCGGCAACCCTCAGGCTACAGACGACCACTCTACCCACTGAGCCCCTCTGCCCTGGAATTATGCCATAAACATAAAAAAATACACAAAAATCTGAAGATTTTCATCACATTTTGGTAAATAATCAGAGAAAACTTGATCATTTCCAAATAAAGAAACATTAGAAAAATATAGAAAATTGTTCTTTAGACTCACGAGTTATTGCAGGTTTGTCTTTTAGTTTCTGAGATACACTCCTTTAGCAGAGTATGACGGTGATTCATTTCACCTGCAATACAAAGCAACTGAAATATATACATGGGTCTCTTTTCCACTGTGGCGTCATTTGATGACACATTTTAAACTGCTTTATATCCCTAGAATATGTACAATAGAAACAAAACGTTGAAGAGTTGCTAAATGAACAGACAAAACAAGGAACCAAAACCTTTACAGAAGCAGACAAATAGTTAAGTTATTGGAACTATATGGGATGTCCATTGTTCGTGTCTGAAGCGTGTTTTATGTACAGAGTGCAGGTTTAAGTCCTCAGCAGCTCCCTCACCTGCTCCGCCGAGTATTTTCTCTGTGCCATCGACTCCAGATGTGCCTTAAAACGGAACAATGCTAAGACTTATCTCACATTAATGTAAATTAAGCTTAAAAAATAACAACCGATGCTCAGCCTGCTGAAGAACTGAGGTGAAAATGAGTCATTTTCTGCTAAAACTACTGATGAACTGGTAAAATCTACAGTAAAACTAACTCAAACACACTAAGCTGCAGAATTAAATATTCTCTGTCTCTCTCTGGGAATCACCGCCGTACACTCACTCTCCATGTGTTTACATTGCCGGCGTGGATAGCACATAGCGTAGCGTGATGATGTCATCAACTCTTAATGATGTCATGTCTTGAAAGGTCTGAGTCTTAGCTTTCAGCTAATAGAAATATTGTTCTAGCTGTTATCGTTCTTGTTTTGGGACAGTTTAAACTAAAGTATGCTACTGGGGAGCTACTGGCAGCCGCTCCTTTTTAAAGAGTACAAACCGGATATTTGAATGTGGAGATGTTCTGGTAGGTCCGGTTGGATATTAGGCTACCCTTCCCCCCCTTGTCATGTGGAAACACAAAAAACGCCTCCCGCCCCCGTTGGTGGAAACAAAGCTATGGTCTGATGACACTGGGACCCCAAAAGAAGGGTCTCACAAACATAAGATGGGTCAGACCTGATGTTTTGGTCCTGTCCCAGTTTCTGCCTGGACCTACCCGTACTGGAGGTGATTCATCCTGATCCAGAACTGGATCAGATTTATGGATGGAAATAAATTCCAGTTGATGGATAAAATGGTGAAAAGTCTTAAATAAATATTTGATAGATCTTTGAAAAATCCTGAATTCTTTATGGTCTGTTTTAATTCATTTAGTGATGAATGATAACGTTTTTAAACTTATTCAGTTTAGATTACGTTGTGTGGATTTTTTTTGCCTCGGTCTCTAAAGCTCGAACGTATCTTTGATGATAAAGAAGTGTTTGTTGTGTTTAGGTACTACGCAGGTTGGGCTGATAAGTGTGAGGGGAAGACCATCCCCATCGATGGAGATTATTTCTGCTACACCAGACATGAACCTGTCGGAGTCTGTGGACAGATAATACCGGTATGTATATAAACGCCCTAACAGGGCTGTAGGCAAGGATTATAATACAGGAATGTCATCCAGACGGGTTTAATGCTGCTGAATGGGATCAAATGATCCAAACTGAAGGGGTTGAACTGCCATCAGGCCACACAGGAGATGCTTTAAGGACCCTGGGATCCTGCACAGTCCCACCAGGTTTTTGTGGCAGCTTTTGTGAAGATTTGCAGTTAAAGTTGTCATGGTTTTTAGTGTTTTTCCTTGTAAAAGCACATCTATGTACAATATTAGTGTTTCCCCGGCAGGATCTGTGAACCCTACCCCCGCCTGCAGGAAACGGAGCGGAGTCAGTCGCGCTTTCAAGAAAAGGCACGTCCCCACGATGTTGCCTCTCTGTTGGCTCTATTTCTGGCTCTCTGCCTCAACCACACTCCTGCCACACCTCTCCATACAAAACCGGTACCGCTGAGTCGTTAGCTGCCATTATTCGGCTTTGGAAAACTGGTCGAAAGTCCTGCCCCTTCTGTTTAGTGCGTGTAGTGTTCATCATTTCACACTAGATTTTTGGCCGAGTTTAGGGAAGCATCCGGGTACTTTCAGAGTTTTTGCTGAAATTTCAGTGTCAGTTCACTTTTTGACCTTAAACATAGTGTTCGAAATATAGAAGTGTGCTGATTGAGACACACCCAGCGTGATGTTATTGCTAACATAAGCAGACAGGGAGTAGCTTAAGCTAGGCTAGTTTGGCACAACTTTAGCAATGCAACCTAAATGAAAAGCTTAACCGATGCTACAAAGCACGGGTCGCTATCATGATAGAGTTAAACTGTTCTATTCTATTTTATTCTATTCTGTTCTACAGTCATTTAGCAAACGCTTTTATCCAAAGCGACTTACATTAGAGAGTAAGAACAACACAAGCAAGAATTCAAACAAGATTGGACGTCAAACTGGAACTGGCGACATGCTGAGTCATTCTTAACTTCACAACATTGGTTTAAATGTACCTGTCAACAAGCTTCTTGACAGGGGTGGGGACTGAGGATTGCATGGAGTCAGAGCTCCCTCTAGTGGACAAACAGAGCAACAGCATCATTCTGTTCAACTCCAACACTTGACAACATTTACTATTTTATGAATAATTAAGAATATATTGGTGTTTAATCAAAACTCTGGCAGATTGGTTTTTTTGAAAATGGCTTTAATCAGCCAATCAGTCGGACTCTATATATACACATACACACACACATAAGTGTATATATATATATATATATATATATATATATATATATATATATATATATACATACACATTAGTGCTGGGCATCGATTAAAATTTTTAATCGTGATTAATCGCATGACATGCTGCGATTAATGTCTCTTTCCTTTAAAAAAAGGCCTACAGTTATAAAAAGAAAATGCAGTAAGTTTTGGTTTACGAACATCAGGGGTCTCCAACCTGCAACTCTGGAGCTGCAAGTGTCTCTCTGGACCTTCCACAATGTCTCTAAATACGTGGCTAAAATATTTTTTTAAATCTATCTTTCTTGTCATCAGGTTAGAAACCATGGACTTTTTTTTCCTTTCTTTTACATCATTTTCCACAAATATCTATATTCCTTAGCAGAAAGTCTGTCTATCCTCTTTTTTTTTTTTTTATAAAGGTTTTATGTTTTTCTTTATTTTAAAACCTTAAAAATTTAAATAAAAATGTGGTTCTTCAGAAATAACAAATATCCTATGGTGGTTCTTTATTAAAATATATATTAACTTGCCTTTTTGAAAAGTCTGGTAACATCTGCGTCTCTAAAGGAGTTTTATTTAGCTGTCTGAGGGAAAAATGGCTCTTTGGATTGGAAAGGTTGCAGACCCCTGCACTAAACACATAAACAGGTTTAGCAGCAATTTTCAGATAAAATATTTCAACAGACAGAAAGCAGGATGAATTTAAAGCTGTGAAGCTGCTTCCTTCTAAACACAGAAGGAACAATATGTGATGAATATCAGCATCAGGTGAACAGACAGAAAGCAGGATGAGAATCTCACAGCTTCTAGATGGTGAGGAGAGAGAAATATTCACAATATGCACAATAACTTCCATCCATGCAGCTTCACTGCTTCATTATCCACATTTCTGGATATAATTTCTCTAAACTTTCATTCTTAGCTTGACTGTTTAGCTTCACCTCTGCACCTGCAGCCTCTTCTACCGGGAGTTAAGGGTTAACATCTGGTTTCCGGGTGTAGCGTCAGGTCTGTAGATGTAACTATAAACATGTGTGGTATCCACAGAAAGTCCAGAATCTCAGCTACCAGCTCAGTAAAACCATTTCTATGAACAAATTAATTAAAGAGCAGCTACACAAAGTCCAAAAAATATGTAAACACAAATGATGTCTCCCCGTGTCCACCCCACGGCATGAACACGAACAAACGGCTCCTCTACTGAAAGCTCACATCTCACAGATTCCACAGCTGGATGTTTCATCTCACTACGACCAAGATTCACCGAACCAGAGACAGAAGAAGACCCGATTTATGCTGCACGTTTGTAAAAGTCAGAAAACATGTCTTACCTTTGCTGTCTTGCATAAATTAAAACCACATTTATTAAAAATAATAATAATAAAAAAGTTTCCCGTCCAAAAATTACGATTTTCTGTCCATCTGCATGTATTTTGACAAAGAGAAACGTTGGTTCTTTTTTTCTTCTTCCTGTTCCAGACAGAAAACGTCTCTTTATTTTAATGAACCCGCTCTCTCCCGATTACGTCAGACGCACCGCTGCAGCAGGGAAGAGAGACACGGACGCCATGTTTCTGTCATCAAAGCCAGCGGCCAAAAAAAAAAAAAACCTTAACACGCGATTAAAAAAATTAACAGCGTTAATTAAGCGTTACGTTAACGCGCAATTAGTGCGTTAAAGTGCCCAGCACTAATATATATATGTGTGTATATACAGGGTGTGCAGAATTATTAGGCAAGTTGTATTTTTGAGGATTAATTTTATTATAGAACAACAACTATGTTCACAATGAACACAAAAGATCAAAGCTGAATATTCTTGGAAGTTGGAGTGGGGCTTTTTTAGTTTTAGTATCTTAGGAGGATTTCTGTGTGTGCAGGTGACTATTACTGTGCATAATTATTAGGCAACTTAACAAAAACCAAATATATACCCATTTCACTTATTTATTTTCACCAGGGAAACCAATATAACTCAAAATTTACAAAATTTGTTTTGTTTGTAAACACCGTTTTTTGTTTCGGTTCGCGGCTCTCTTTCACTAGAGAAGACCTCCTGAACATTCAGGAAAGAACTCCACGGGGTTTGTTTCCCGAGTTTCTGGCTCCTACAGCAGTTTTAGTGGACTTTTTAGTCAAAGGTGCCCTCACCTTAACTTCACGCCGACGCAGGGGGAAACGAGCCGGCGCGCTCGTGCGCCTTCGCCAGCGAGGAAGACGCACGCCGCTACCTGGAATATTTCTCTCTAATGTGCGCTCACTGGGCAATAAAATGGACGAGCTTCATCTTCTGCTGAGGAGAAACAAGGACTTTCGTTCATCCTCTGTTTTGTGCTTCACCGAGTCATGGCTGTGTGGGAACATCCCGGACTCCGCGCTACAGCTGGATGGATTCCAGCTTCACCGAGCGGACCGTGATACGCGGCTCTCTGGCAAAACAAAGGGTGGAGGTATTTGTTTCTACACCAATGCTGGCTGGTGCAACGACGTGACAGTGATACAACGGCACTGTTCTCCCCTCCTGGAAACTTTTATTATCAACTGCAAACCATTCTACTCCCCACGTGAGTTTGCCTCCTTCATTCTGGTCGGTGTTTACATCCCGCCGGAGTGCAACGTGCAGGACGCACTGCGCGCACTCGCCGACCAGATACTGGAAGTGGAGCGGACCAACCCGGACTCTTTGGTTATTGTCCTCGGGGACTTTAACAAAGGCAAACTCAGTCACGAATTGCCTAAATACAAACAGTTTATTAAATGTGCTACCAGGGAGGGGAACATTCTCGATCACTGTTACACTACCGTCAGTAACGCATATCACGCCGTCAGCCGCGCTGCACTGGGACACTCCGACCACTACATGGTCCACCTGATTCCTGCCTACAGACAGAAACTAAAACTTTCTAAACCTGTGGTGAAGACATCAAAGAAGTGGTCTAGTGAAGCTGCAGAAGACTTAAAGGCGTGTCTGGACTGCACTGACTGGGATGTCTTCAGGGCTGCTTCCACCAGTCTGGATGAGTACACAGAAGCTGTAACCTCATACATCAGCTTCTGTGAGGACTGCTGTGTACCAACACGCACCTGGGTGACTTATAACAATGACAAGCCCTGGTTCACACCCAGACTGAGACAGTTGAGGTCTGAAAAGGAAAGGGCTTTCAAAAGTGGCAACAGAGCAGAGTACATAGAGGCCAAGTACAGGTTCAGCAGGGCGGTGAGGGATGCTAAACAGCTGTACTCAAAGAAACTCCAACATCAGGATAGCAGCTGACCCCTCCCACCCTGGACACCATCTGTTTGACCCTCTCCCCTCTGGCCGGAGGCTGCGGTCTATCAGAACCAGAACCTCCCGCCACAAAAACAGTTTCTTCCCCTCTGCCATCAGCCTTTGGAACTCACCTAAAGACTTACCTGACTAACTGACACAACTCAATTCGTTATATTAGCGACATCTGGATGTTCGTTATCTTAACGCACATCCAAGCACACAGGAGTTATATTAACACACTCCCCCTCCATTGGTCACTTCAACTTGTACATTTTTATACTACAGACTGCACATTTCATGTAAATACACTACTTTACTTTTATCTTATTTTTATGTACATAACTTTTTATTTCCACTCATATAGTTTTTCAGTCTTAATGTTATATGTTCAGTTGGCTTGTTCATATCTTTATGGTTCATATTTATTTATTTATTTATTTATATGTAGGCACCGTCAAATCACAACAAATTCCTTGGAATGGAAGTTACTTGGCAATAAATCTGATTCTGATTCTGATTCTGAAATATACATTTCTGGCTTTCAAACACAAAACAAACAAATCAGTGACCAATATAACCACCTTTCTTTGCGAGGACACTCAAAAGCCTGCCATCCATAGATTCTGTCAGTGTCTTGATCTGTTCACGATCAACATTGCGTGCAGCAGCAACCACAGCCTCCCAGACCCTGTTCAGAGAGGTGTACTGTTTTCCCTCCCTGTAGATCTCACATTTGATGAGGGACCACAGGTTCTCTATGGGGTTAAGATCAGGTGAACAAGGAGGCCATGTCATTATTTTCTCTTCTTTTAGACCTTTTCTGGCCAGCCACGCAGTGGAGTACTTGGATGCGTGTGATGGAGCGTTGTCCTGCATGAAAATCATGTTTTTCTTGAACGATGCTGACTTCTTCCTGTACCACTGCTTGAAGAAGGTGGCTTCCAGAAACTGGCAGTAGGACTGGGAGTTGAGCTTGACTCCATCCTCAACCCGAAAAGGTCCCACACCAGTATCCCACCTCCACCTTGCTGGCGTCTGAGTCGGAGTGGAGCTCTCTGCCCTGTACTGATCCAGCCACGGGCCCATCCATCTGGCCCATCAAGACTCACTCTCATTTCATCAGTCAGTAAAACCTTAGAAAAATCAGTCTTATGATGTTTCTTGGCCCAGTCTTGACGTTTTATCTTGTGTGTCTTGTTCAGTGGTGGTCGTTTTTCAGCCTTCCTTACCTTGGCCATGTCCCTGAGTATTGCACACCTTGTGCTTCTTGGCACTCCAGTGATGTTGCAGCTCTGAAATATGGCAAAACTGGTGGCCAATGGCATCTTGGCAGCTTCACGCTTGATTTTCCTCAGTTCATGGGCAGTTATTTTGCGCCTTGTTTTTTCAACACGCTTCTTGCGACCCTGTTGACTATTCTGAATGAAACGCTTGATTGTTCGATGATCACGCCTCAAAAGCTTGGCAATTTTAAGAGTGCTGCATCCCTCTGCAAGACATTTCACTATTTTTGACTTTTCAGAGTCCGTCAAGTCTCTCTTCTGACCCATTTTGCCAAAGGAATGGAAGTTGCCTAATAATTATGCACACCTGACATAGGGTGTTGATGTCATTAGACCACACCCCTTCTCATTACAGAGATGCACATCACCTGATATGCTTAACTGGTAGTAGGCTTTCAAGCCTGTACCGGTTGGAGTAGAACAACATGCATAAAGAGGATGATGTGGTCAAAATACTCATTTGCCTAATAATTCTGCACACAGTGTATATATATATATATATCTATATATATATATATATATATATATACAGATATATATAGATATATGTGTGTATATATAAGTCCATTCAGGTCCAGGTTTAACATGCCAGGAACTGCTAGACTATTTAAAAACTAAGATCAGATATTATGATCTTCCAGACCTTTGCTTCGAGATCTTTTCTCTAACTGGACCTCCTGAAATTTGACTGAGTATCACTGATCTAGCAAGAGGAAACAAGAATCTGGAAAAATACCAAGAACTGAAGGAAGGAGGAAATTTAAACAATGTGGGTAATGATGGAAACTGTTGTCTGTGCTAATGGGAACATTGAGGATCGTGACCTCCAGACTGGGAGAGTGGTCCCAACATGATTTCTGACCAGAGGATAGTAGTCTTAGGGACAGCCGAGATAATCCTCAGACTCCCAGGACTCGAGTTAAGGCTCTGAACTAGAATGAAGGCCAACCACCTAGATTTTTTATTAAAAAATCATTCATAAACATGAGTGAGATCAGACGTGTCACCGTAGCTGTTCCTTTCCTCCCTGCAGTGGAACTTTCCCCTGCTGATGCAGGCCTGGAAACTGGGTCCAGCTCTGGCGACTGGGAACACGGTGGTGATGAAGGTAGCAGAGCAGACCCCCCTCACAGCTCTCTACGTAGCCAGTCTCATTAAAGAGGTATGTCCTCTTTATTATTTACCTTAATGGGTTCATCTCATCCACCAGCCTGGGTTCTGATCTTAGATGTAAACCTTTTCTCTGCCTTTAGCTTAAAGTCATGTAACGTAAAGGCTGTAATTATCTAAATTATCTGTCATTAATCTGTTTATCTATTATTTTTTGGTTAATAATCTTTGAATTATCGGGTACCTGAATGAATATGACTGTAGTCAGCTTTTAGTATTTTGTCGAGTTTTTTTAATTTTCTAGAGTGAAATTTATTTTTTTTTTTTACTAATAATCATATAAAACTAGTTTTACTGTACAATAGAATAAAAACCATTAAATAAAGTTTGTTTGGGTTGCAGGTGGGTTTTCCTGACGGTGTTGTGAACATCTTGCCTGGAATGGGATCAACAGCTGGCGCTGCCATCGCTGGACACATGGACGTTGACAAAGTGGCCTTCACTGGATCCACAGAGGCAAGTTTATTTGTACAGCACAATTCAGCAGCAAGGTGATTCAAGACAAAAAATCTCAGACAGTAAAAGCTAGGTCAAACTCACGCTGGGTTAAAGGTCAAAGAACAAAAGTGTGTTCTCAAAGAAGATTTAAAAACACCAACCGAGCGAGTCGTCTGATGTGACGGAAGCTCATTCCAGCAACATCTGGTCAGCTGACCGGAGGGACCGAGAAGTGGCCTAAAGGTGCAGCAAGTCAGCCAAATATGCTGGCGCAAGGCCACCTACAGACCTAAAACCTAACAACAGAACCTTAAAAGTGACCCTAAAATGAAGAGGAAGCTAATGCAATGAAGCCGACACCGGAGTGATGTGCTCTCGTTTCCTTGTACTTGTTAAAAATGGCGCTTTGAACCAACTGAAGGCGAGATTGAGTGTCCCGGTTAATTCCTACAGTCACCGGAATCCAACTGCGAGGATATACGAGCATGGATTACCTATTCTGTCACGCCTTGAAAGAAAGACTTTAACCTTTGCAAGACGTCTGAGATCAATAAAACGGAAGATTTCACCACCCCATTAACGTGGTTATCAAACCTAAGGGCATCATCTATCTTTATACCTAAGCTGATGACAGCTGACTTCAAGTGTGGAGTCAGAGCAGAGCGACCAGCACTGGTGGAGCAGTTGGGACTAAATAAAACCACCTCAGTTTTACCTTCATTAAAATTCAAAAAGTTAAGATCCACCCATGTCCAAATCTCACTAAGACAGTCAAGAAGGGGTTGAGTAGAGTGACCGTCAGACTGCTTGAAGGGAAGTAGATCTGACACTCACCAGCATATAAATGGAAAGAAATCCAGTGTTCCCAGTGGCAAAAGGTGCAGTGAAAAAAGAAGAGGCCCAAGAACAGAACCTTGTGGCCCCTCCTATGGCAGGTCAGCACTGGAGAAGGTAGACACCTCCCACAAATCTCCTGTCAGAGAGGTAAGACTTCATCTGCTGCAGAGCTGAGCCTGTAATTCCCACCAGCCGAGAAATCAAAATATCATGCTCTACCATGTCAACAGCAGCGGGAAGATCTAGAAGTACAAGCAGTACATGGTTTCCGCAGGTCTAAATTTGGCAAAATCTGATGCGTCTAGACCAGATTTCTTTAGCAGAGGATAAACAACCGCATGCTTAAAGTCCTTCGGTACCTGGCCAGATGTCAGACTGCTATTAATAACCTTTAGTATAAAAGGTCCCACGGTGGGAAAGACCTCCTGGAGCAGTCGAGGAGGAACTATGTCACCTGGAGAACCAGAAGGATTCATACTAGACATAAACTTCTCTAAACTAGTGAGAGAAAGTGGCTGGAATTGGTTGAGCTGGCCTGAAATGGACACTGATGTAGGCGGATCAGTGGAAGCAGCAAGATCAGAGATCTAAGATTAACAACTTTGTTAACAAAGTGAAGAAATTTCTTACACGTCTTGCTCGAGACATGCAAAAGGGTCAAGGTCAGTGTTTTATAAAGAGCAGCTAGCAGCAATAATATCAGAGAAATACTTGTTAGCAGTCTTTACTGCTCCCTTGTAGCAGCTCCAGCTGGCCAGCTGGTCCATCTTTCTTCCACTTCTTTTCCAGCCTCCTGCACATCCTTCTGATAACTCACGTGCTGTTGTTTAACCAAGGCTTTGACTTGGGTTTTGGTTGCTTTAACCTCAGGGGAGCAACAGAGTCAAGGACAGCTTGATAAACTGAGCCAAAGTAAGAAAGCAACTCCTCGGTGTTGGAAGGCCCTGAGAGTTGAGATGATGCTTCACCAAAAGCAGCAGAGTTAAACATGCGACCGCGTCGAGCAGGAGGTTTGACAGTTTGATTTAAAGCGATAATATCAGAAAAACAGGCATATGGTCAGAACAGACAGCATCACCAATCTCCTCATAAAAACAGATGATCCATAAGATAAAACCAGGTCAGTGTGTGTCCATGTTCCTGGGTGGCATCAGTAACAGACTGAACAAAGGTAAAAGAGTCTGCTAAATCCAAAAAGTCCTTGACCAGCGGCCTCTCCGGACAGCAGACATGAATATTAAAACCCCCCACCAATAAAACCTGGTCATTTCTCGATGCAAAATCAGCCAAAAGTTAAGAAAATCTGTTTGTACTTTGGAGGCCAGTAAATCACCGCACAGAGGAGCTGAGGAGAGTAACCCAGCTCTAAAAGACAGAGTTCAAAACTGGCGTCGTGGACCGGCGGGGCAAGCTGCTATGTTAGTGTGATGTAATGGCTAGACCACCACCATGACCCAAAGACCTCTGGCAATAAACCCAAGGGAGTAGTGTTGATTCTGACATTGGTCGGGACATAAAACTGCTCCACAGAGCAGCTAGTTGACAAGCGTTTCATTGCACTTATGGCAGACGTTTATTAACACAATCATATAATTAAGTGGATAGAAAATCTGAACAAGCAGAAGTTTATAATGTGAATAATTCTCTTCAGTGACGGATATTAAAATCTGGTCTTTTTGCTAAACTGAATTCAGGTCTATTTTACTTAATGATTTCTAGGATTTTATGAGATGAAGACGTCTGCTGGCAGATTTACTTCGCATCAAAATTATCCACACCACACTACAATCTTCTTTTACAAACAGAAATGTTCTTTAATCACACAATACAAGAAATCCACTACTTATATTAATAAACTTAATGAAACCTTGAAGGAAAATGTAAGAAAGAATGATGAAGTCAGAAACCATGTTATACAGCACATTTTGAGTAAGAAAATCTTTATATGACCACTCTAATAGCAACTGCAGAGAATTTGTGATGTTAGAGGAAATGTTCATTATTTTAATTTATTCTCATTTTAATGTTAAAATTATTATGGTCCTTTTTTGCAGAGATCTGCACCAAACACTTTTTTTTAGTCTGTAAAATATTATGTGAAGGTCAGATAAACACTTCAGAATGTGGTAATATGACTTTGATTAGATTTTATTCAATTATAGATCAAGCCACATCTTTTAGAAGTAAAGCTCACCTTCCTCTTCACCTTCATCCTCCTCTCTCTGAACTACCTGCAGCTTTGATTCTGTCACCTGACAAAATAACACATTGATTCTTGAAGTTTCTGGCCTAGTGGCTGCTGCTATCACCACCATTCATGACACAACAGCAGTTTTTACATTGGCTCACTCTAAAATAATTCCTGATTTAATTTTTTCCGTTCGTCACTCCTTAAGCTATGACTGAAGATATCCACCATTAGCATCACTGACACTAGCGAGAAGTGATAGCTAGCAGCGCCAGCTTTTTTAACAGTGACTGACAGCAGTGACAGCCAATCACGTAACAAGAAACAGAAGCGCCAAGCCAATAAGATCAGTTTAAATAGTTTATAAGGCAGGACTTAAAGCAGCGCTGCTGCTGAGAGAGCAGTAACTCTCCCAGATCTACCCCCATGAACAAACCAAGGATTTGTTTTCCTTGATCATCCAAAACTGGACAGTGTTTGGAGTGACGATGTCTACCAAGGTAAAACACAAGAAAATATTGCAGCTGGAACACATCTGGAACACACAGCAAAATGGAAAAAGGACAGAGCTGCGCGTTAGCTACCATGATGGAGACCACAAGGAAAATTTAGGCAGCAAGAACAGATGGCGGACTTGGGCCTGATCCTGAGTGAGTTAAGAGATTTTCGTCAGGATCATAAGTCTCAACTTGATGGGAATAAAGAGGAAATTGCTAAAGCAAACACTAGATTCAACGAAGTTGAGCCAAACCGAGAAGGCAGAACAGAGAATACAGAACGTGGAGGAGACCATCTTAGAAATGCTGAAGCTGCAAGTTCAGCTGAACGCCAGAATAACCAACCAAAAAGGCTGCTTGTGACAAGAAAGTATCCGAATATACGGGGTAGCGGAGGGTGGAGAAAAGAGTACCTTCTCAGTTAGCTCTTTTGTGGAAAATCGTCTTCAAGAAAACATGGACGTGCCAGAGTCAGCCACACGATCGTGCAATGGGACCACAGCTGAAATTCATCGTGGTAAAATTTCTCAGCTTGGTCAACAAAAGGGTTCATTTGGCTAAGGAGGCGGATCAACTCAGATAATGACTACACGCCTCGTATTTTCCAAAAAAACAGAGAGAATTTAACAACATACGGAAGATTTTGAAAGAAGGGGACTTTCAGTTTTAGACTGTTTCCAGCCAGGTGTAAGGTAAAATACCAGAGGGAACGAAGGAATTACACACATACATTTTTTTGTTAGTTTTTCAGTAAAAGTTGTCGGAAAGTTTCTGGTGCATTCATGTACAAGTTTGTTGTCTGGTGATGGTGTGGATTGAAGGGTCGTTGCTTCTGTCTGTGGTGTTTTTGTTTCCTCTTTCTTCTTTCCCTTTTGCTTCTTTTTGCAGTCTTCCTTCTTTTTCTGTCCCCTCCGGTCAGGTCCAGCAAGATTACATAGATTTCATGATTGAAAGTAAATAAATAAATAAATGAATCAGATTATCAAGTGAGAGCCGTATGAAGGAGATCTGGGATGGTGTCAACACCATCACAGGCTTCAGATCAAAGGCCATAACAGTGGGGGGGACAGTGGAAGAAGCAAACAGGCTGAACATCTTCTTTAACCTCTTTGACCAGCCCACGGTCCCCCCTCCCCCACTGCAGTACACAACCTCCCTGACTTCATCCCCTGTGCAGCCCCCTGTCAACCTTTACCCCTCCCCCCACCTCAACACCCTCCACACATAACAGCTGAACAGGTGAGGGGAGAACTGAGGAAGCTCCACCCATGGAAAGCAGCAGGCCCTGACGGAGTGCCTCCTCGTCTGCTTAGGACCTGCGCTGCTGAACTGGGGGAACCACTCCAGCATGTCTTCAACCACAGTCTACAGCTGGGGAAAGTGTCTACCCTGTGGAAAACATCCTGTATTGTTCCAGTTCCAAAGAAAAACCGTCCTGGTGAGCTGAACGATTACAGACCGGTGGCACTTACATCCCAGCTGATGAAGACGATGGAACGGATCATCCTTAATCTCCTCATGCCCCAAGTGCAACAGGCCCAGGACCCCCTACAGTTTGCCTATCGCGCAGGTGTGGGTGTGGAGGATGCTATTCTCTACCTCCTACACCGTGTCCAAGTTCATCTGGATAAGGGGAGGGGCACAGTGAGGATCCTCTTCTTGGATTTTTCAAGTGCCTTCAACACAATCCAGCCCCTGATGCTTCTGGACAAACTGAGGGAGATGCAGGTGGACCCCTGCTTGGTGTCCTGGATTTGTAACTACCTCACAGAGAGACCGCAGTACGTCTAAAGGACATCACATCTGACACTGTTATTAGCAGCACAGGAGCACCCCAGGGGACGGTGCTGGTCCCCCTCCTCTTCACACTCTACACACTCTACACCTCAGACTTCTGTTGTACAGATCACCTGTACAAGAAGGGCCAAAGCCGTCTGTACTTCCTGCGAAGACTGGGATCTTTTAACATCTGCAGGAAACTCCTGTGGATGTTCTATCAGTCTGTGGTAGCTAGTACGCTTTTTTATGCTGTTGTCTGCTGGGGGGGTAACATGACAAAAAGGTGTGCTAACAGGCTGGAAAAACTCATCAGGCGGGCGGGCTCTGTGGTTGGCATGAAGCTGGACTCCCTGGTGACAGTGGCAGAGAGGAGAACACTAAAAAAAACTACTGGCTATTGTGAATGATGCCAGTCACCCTCTGCACACTGTCATCAGTGCACAGAGAAGCCTGACCAGTAACAGGCTGCTCCTCCCCAAGAGTAGGACCAACCGGCTCAGAGACTCCTTTGTCCCCCGAGCCATCAAACTGTACAACTCTGCATTAGGCAGGAGGAGGAGAAGGAGGGGGGAGAGGGAGGGGGGAGAAGGAGGGGGGAGAGGGAGGTGTGCAGTCCGCCTGATACAACACATGCACAATAACCCATACAAACAGTTGCAATAACTTATACGTGCAATAGTGAACTGGGAATCTGTTCCACCTCTACTGTGTGCAATGCTTGTTTATATTGTTTAATTAACTTATCTTATTGTTATTATTGTTATATTTATTGCATTCTATTTGCCTCTATTTTGCTTTGTACTTGTATATATTGTGTCTTGTGCTTGTCCTGCTTTACTGTTGGTGTTGTATTGCTACTGGTACCTAAATTTCCCTGAGGACTCTCCAAAGGGATTAATAAAGTATTTCTATTCTATTCTATATATACATATACACTACCGTTCAAAAGTTTGGGGACACTTTGCCATGGGATTCAATAGGGAAGTGACCCCAAACTTTTGAATGGTAGTGTATATATGTATGTATGTGTATATATATGTATGTATATATATATATATATATATATATATATATATATATGTATATATATATATATATATATATATATATATATATATATATATATATATATATATATATATATATATATATATATATATATATATATATATATATATATATATATATATATATATATATATATATAATATATATATATATATATATATATATATATGTGTGTGTATATATATATATGTATATATATATATATATATATATATATATATATATATATGTGTGTGTATATGTGTATATATATATATATATATATATATATATATATATATATATATATATATGTGTGTGTATATGTGTATATATATATATATGTATATATATATATATATATATGTGTGTGTATATGTGTATGTATATGTATGTATATATATATATATATATATGTATATGTATGTATATATATATATATGTATGTATATATGTATGTATGTATGTACACTACCATTCAAAAGTTTGGGGTCACTTCCCTATTGAATCCCATGGCAAAGTGTCCCCAAACTTTTGAATCATGGAGGCTCAGACCGGTTTGCTTAGTTAAATCCAGGTGGGGACATTTACTTTCTTTGGCCAGTTTGTAAAACAGAGAAAAATATCTTAAAAAAATCTTATAAAACTTCTGAATCTTGGTGCCCCTGGATGTTTCTCTAGAAGTTTGGATGATTTACCGTTTAGATCATTTTTACAACAGAATTTTGTGAAGGAATCACTGTTTCTAAGACTTTCTTAATGTCTGATGTCTGATTTAAAACTTTATGACGAGGATTAATATGTGAATTGATTTCTGTTGCTCCATCTCTCACATCAAGCCGGTATAGTGAAAACGTAAATAGGAACATATCCAGATCTTTTCTTCAGCCATCGCACAGCAGTTTATTGGCTCTGTTGTCTGTCTCCATCTATCAGGTGGGTCATCTGATCCAGCAGGCCTCAGGCAGCAGCAACCTAAAGAAGGTGACCTTGGAGCTGGGAGGAAAGAGTCCAAACATCGTCCTGTCCGATGCCAACAGTAAGAATCCTGTTGCACTGGAACACTGATTGGCCCTTTAGTGTATTTATGTATTAAAAGAAAGTAGCAGACAAGGATGGGGTCATGCCTCACCACTTCGGTCCAAACTCCATCAGAGAATCATCGATAAAGATTTCTGAAAGACAATTTGTAAAGAACTCTGTCTTTCAGGATCAAAAGAGCAGAATGTTGGGAAAAGACTCAGGGAGTCTGGGGAAATCGCAGAGTGGATCATGACGGTCCAGATGGTCACAAAGACTCAGGATGAAGGAGGAGGAAGACGTGGAAAAGCAACTCAGCACAGCCCAATTCAGCTCAAACGGACAGAAACACAATGGGACACATGTCCTAAATGACCAACTCTGAGACCTTTGAGGTGTATTAAAAAATTAATTGGAATAATTGGAGACCAGTTCAAACATGAAGACTGATGTTAATGTTTTCACGTTCGTTCTCCTGAAGTCAGTAATGTCTTTTATGCCAGCAAGTTTATTTATACATCACGATTCATGAACGAGAAAGGTCTAAGTGCTTCACATAAACCATGGACACCATGAGGACGGGGTGCAGAGGATGCATCAACAAGCACAGTGGAAATAAATTTTAAAAATAAATAAAATAAAGATAGAATGCAATAAATAAACGTTACAGGAGTTTCTTTTCCACAGAGAAACATCTTAATACTTCATCATCATGTCTACATCCGTCATCATTTAGTTGTAGTTTGGCCAGTGGCGTACCCCGGATATTTTTAATGGGTTGGCCAAGATAAGACCCACAACTAGTGTGGGGTGGCCAAGGCAGGAAGAGTCGTCTTTCTCACTGCTGCTGGCACCTGTGGCTGACTCTGATGCCTGGAGGAAATTATGTTAATCAATAGATATCATTCATTGCAACATCCATCAGGATCATTGCCATCTTTGGTTAAAATCAGCATGAGAAAAACAGGGATTCTTCTAGGAATGGAAAACCTTAAACAATAGCTTTAGCTCTTTCCAGTGTCAAAAACAAAATTTTGTTACAGTTTTTTTTTTATTATTTCTAATAGCCAATAACAGGCATTTCTTGTTGATGGACTTGTTGAATTACCAATCAAAATTAGGGTGGCCACAAGGGTGGCCAATAAGATTTCGGGGGTGGCGCTGGCGTCATTTCAGTTTGGTGGATAAAGGGAATGTAAATAAGTTCTGGTCCAGTTAAAGTCCAGTTCAGCTCAGAGTGGCTGGAGCTAGCTGAGGTTGTTGGTACGTCCTCAGGGAGATTTGTGGGACATGTCCTACCAGGACGAGGTCCCTGTGCTTGGTTGGTGTTGCTGTGAAAACAGTGTGTTTGTGTGTTGTTGTGGTGTAGTGGAAGAAGCCGTGGAGCAGTCCCACCTGGCTCTGTTCTTCAATCAGGGCCAGTGCTGCTGCGCCGGATCCAGAACCTACGTCCAAGCCGACATCTATGATGAGTTTGTGGAGCGCAGCGTGGAGCGAGCCAGACAACGAGTGGTGGGAAACCCGTTCGACCTGAAGACTGAGCAGGGACCTCAGGTAACACACACACCTCACACACACCCCACCGAGACCATTCCCTCTGGATCTCACGTTAGTTTCTATTCCTCTGACCCATCCAGGTGGATCAGGAACAGTTCAACAAGATCCTGGGATACATCAGCAGTGGGAAGAGGGAAGGCGCCAAGCTGATGTGTGGAGGGGGAGTGGCCGCAGACAGAGGCTACTTCATCCAGCCCACAGTGTTCGGAGACGTCCAGGATGACATGACCATTGCCAGAGAGGAAGTAAGGAATCATTTAATCTGAGGAATTTAAACCAGAATTCTGGAGAATTTAAACCAGAATTCTGGAGAATTTAAACCAAAATTCTGACCACTGGAATTCTGGAGGATTTAAACTGGAATTTTTAAAAATTTAAACTGGAATTCTTAAGTATTTACACTAGAATTCTAGAGCATTTGAACAGGATTCTGAAGGATTTGAACTGAAATTCCAGAGTATTAAATAAGGAATTCTGGACAATTAAAACTGGAATTCTGGAGAATTTAAATTGGAACACTTCAGATTTAGTTCACCTGACCTGTACACCCTGACAAGCAGAACCTCACCTGCAGAACTTGACCTATAGAACCTGACCAGCAGAGCCTGACCTGTAGAACCTCACCACCAGAACCTGAACTATAGAACCTGACCTATAGAACCTGACCTATAGAAACTGACCTATAGAACCTCAACTATAGAACCTGACCTGTAGAACCTGACCAGCAGAGCCTGACCTATAGAACCTGACCAGCAGAACCTGAACTATAGAACCTGGCCTATGGGACCTGACCTATAGAACCTGACCAGAAAAACCTGACCTATACAACCTGACCTATACACCCTGACCAGCACAACTTCACCAGCAGAACCTGAAATATAGAACCTGACCTAAAGAACCTGAACTATAGAACCTGACCATAGAACCTGACGTATGCACCCTGACCAACAGAGCCTGACCTATAGAACTTGACCAGCAGAACCTGACCTATACACCCTGACCAGCAGAACTTGACAGCAGAGCCTGACCTATAGAACCTGACCTATACAACCTGCCCAGCAGAACCTGAACTATAGAACCTGACCTATAGAACCTGACCTATAGAGCCTGAACTATAGAACCGGACCCATAGAACCTGACCTAAAGAACCTGACCTATAGAACCTGACCTATAGAACCTGACCAGCAGAGCCTGAACTATAGAACCGGACCTATAGAACCTGACCTAAAGAACCTGAACTATAGAACCTGACCATAGAACCTGAATTATAGAACCTGACCTAAAGAACCTGACCTATAGAACCTGACCAGCAGAGCCTGAACTATAGAACCTGACCTATAGAACAAGACCTATAGAACTTGACCTATAGATCCTGAACTATAGAACCTGACCAGCAGAACTTCACCAGCAGAACTTGACCTATAGAACCTGACCTATAGAACTTGACCTGTAGAACCTGACCAGCATAGCCTGAACTATAGAACCTGACCTATAGAACCTGACCAGCAGAACCTGAACTATAGAACCTGGCCTAAAGAACCTGACCTATAGAACCTGACCAGCAGAACCTGAACTATAGAACCTGACCTAAAGAACCTGATCTATAGGACCTGAGCTATAGAACCTGACCTATACACCCTGACCAGCAGAACGTGACCTATAGAACCTGACCTAAAGCACCTGAACTATAGAACCTGACCAGCAGAGCCTGCACTATAGAACCTGACCAGCAGAACCTGAACTATAGAACCTGACCTATAGAACCTGAACTATAGAACCTGACCAGCAAAACCTGAACTATAGAACCTGAACTATAGAACCTGACCTATAGAACCTGACCGGCAGAGCCTGACCTATAGAACCTGACCTATAGAACCTGACCAGCAGAACCTGACCTATAGAACCTGACCAGCAGAACTTGACCTATAGAACCTGAACTATAAAACCTGACCGGCAGAACTTCACCAGCAGAACCTGACCTATAGAACCTGAACAGCAGAGCCTGAACTATAGAACCAGACCTATAGAACATGACCAGCAGAACCTGACCTATAGAACCTGACCTATACACCCTGACCAGTAGAACTTGACCAGCAAAGCCTGACCTATAGAACCTGACCTATACAACCTGCCCAGCAGAACCTGAACTATAGAACCTGACCTATAGAACCTGACCTATAGAGCCTGAACTATAGAACCGGACCCATAGAACCTGACCTATACACCCTGACCAGTAGAACTTGACCAGCAGAGCCTGACATATAGAACCTGACCTATAGAACCTGACCTAAAGAACCTGAACTATAGAACCTGACGTATAGAACCTGACCTAAAGAACCTGACCAGCAGAACCTGACCTATAGAACCTGACCTATAGAACTTGACCTGTAGAACTTGACCTGTAGAACCTGACCAGCAGAGCCTGAACTATAGAACCTGACCTATAGAACCTGATCAGCAGAGCCTGAACTATAGAACCAGACCTATAGAACAAGACCTGTAGAACATGACCTATAGAACCTGACCTAAAGAACCTGATCTATGGCACCTGACCTATAGAACCTGACCAGAAAAACCTGACCTATAGAACCTGACCTATACACCCTGACCAGCAGAACTTGACCAGCAGAACCTGAACTATAGAACCTGACCTTAAGAACCTGACCTTAAGAACCTGACCTAAAGAACCTGACCATAGAACCTGAACTATAGAACCTGACCAGCAGAACTTGACCAGCAGAACCTGAACTATAGAACCTGACCTTAAGAACCTGACCTAAAGAACCTGAACTAAAAAACCTGACCATAGAACCTGAAATATAGAACCTGACCTAAACGACCTGAACTATAGAACCTGACCATAGAACCTGACGTATGCACCCTGACCAGCAGAGCCTGACCTATAGAACCTGACCAGCAGAACCTGAATTATAGAACCTGGCCTATAGAACCTGAACTATAGAACCTGACCCAAAGAACCTGATCTATGGCACCTGACCTATAGAACCTGACCAGAAAAACCTGACCTATAGAACCTGACCTATACACCCTGACCAGCAGAACTTGACCAGCAGAACCTGAACTATAGAACCTGACCTTAAGAACCTGAACTATAGAACCTGACCATAGAACCTGAACCATAGAACCTGACCAGCAGAACTTCACCAGCAGAACTTGACCTATAGAACCTGACCTATAGAACTTGACCTGTAGAACCTGACCAGCAGAGCCTGAACTATAGAACCTGACCTATAGAACCTGACCAGCAGAGCCTGAACTATAGAACCAGACCTATAGAACAAGACCTGTAGAACATGACCTATAGAACCTGACCAGAAAAACCTGACCTATAGAACCTGACCTATACACCCTGACCAGCAGAACTTGACCAGCAGAACCTGAACTATAGAACCTGACCTTAAGAACCTGACCTAAAGAACCTGAACTAAAAAACCTGACCATAGAACCTGAAATATAGAACCTGACCTAAACGACCTGAAGTATAGAACCTGACCATAGAACCTGACGTATGCACCCTGACCAGCAGAGCCTGACCTATAGAACCTGACCAGCAGAACCTGAATTATAGAACCTGGCCTATAGAACCTGAACTATAGAACCTGACCTAAAGAACCTGATCTATGGCACCTGACCTATAGAACCTGACCAGAAAAACCTGACCTATAGAACCTGACCTATACACCCTGACCAGCAGAACTTGACCAGCAGAACCTGAACTATAGAACCTGACCTTAAGAACCTGACCTAAAGAACCTGAACTATAGAACCTGACCATAGAACCTGAACTATAGAACCTGACCTAAAGAACCTGACCTATAGGACCTGACCAGCAGAGCCTGAACTATTGAACCAGACCTATAGAACATGACCTATAGAACCTGACCAGCAGAGCCTGAACTATAGAACCTGACCTATACACCCTGACCAGTAGAACCTGACCTATAGAACCTGACCTATAGAACCTGACCTATGGAACCTGACCTATAGAACCTGACCAGCAGAGCCTGAACTATAGAACCGGACCTATAGAACTTGACCTATAGAACCTGAACTATAGAACCTGACCAGCAGAACTTCACCAGCAGAACTTGACCTATAGAACCTGACCTATAGAACTTGACCTGTAGTACCTGACCAGCAGAGCCTGAACTATAGAATCTGACCTATAGAACCTGAACTATAGAACCTGGCCTAAAGAACCTGGCCTATAGAACCTGACCAGCACAACCTGAACTATAGAACCTGACCTTAAGAACCTGAACTATAGAACCTGACCATAGAACCTGAACCATAGAACCTGACCAGCAGAACTTCACCAGCAGAACTTGACCTATAGAACCTGACCTATAGAACTTGACCTGTAGAACCTGACCAGCAGAGCCTGAACTATAGAACCTGACCTATAGAACCTGACCAGCAGAGCCTGAACTATAGAACCAGACCTATAGAACAAGACCTGTAGAACATGACCTATAGAACCTGACCAGAAAAACCTGACCTATAGAACCTGACCTATACACCCTGACCAGCAGAACTTGACCAGCAGAACCTGAACTATAGAACCTGACCTTAAGAACCTGACCTAAAGAACCTGAACTAAAAAACCTGACCATAGAACCTGAAATATAGAACCTGACCTAAACGACCTGAACTATAGAACCTGACCATAGAACCTGACGTATGCACCCTGACCAGCAGAGCCTGACCTATAGAACCTGACCAGCAGAACCTGAATTATAGAACCTGGCCTATAGAACCTGAACTATAGAACCTGACCTAAAGAACCTGATCTATGGCACCTGACCTATAGAACCTGACCAGAAAAACCTGACCTATAGAACCTGACCTATACACCCTGACCAGCAGAACTTGACCAGCAGAACCTGAACTATAGAACCTGACCTTAAGAACCTGACCTAAAGAACCTGAACTATAGAACCTGACCATAGAACCTGAACTATAGAACCTGACCTAAAGAACCTGACCTATAGGACCTGACCAGCAGAGCCTGAACTATTGAACCAGACCTATAGAACATGACCTATAGAACCTGACCAGCAGAGCCTGAACTATAGAACCTGACCTATACACCCTGACCAGTAGAACCTGACCTATAGAACCTGACCTATAGAACCTGACCTATGGAACCTGACCTATAGAACCTGACCAGCAGAGCCTGAACTATAGAACCGGACCTATAGAACTTGACCTATAGAACCTGAACTATAGAACCTGACCAGCAGAACTTCACCAGCAGAACTTGACCTATAGAACCTGACCTATAGAACTTGACCTGTAGTACCTGACCAGCAGAGCCTGAACTATAGAATCTGACCTATAGAACCTGAACTATAGAACCTGGCCTAAAGAACCTGGCCTATAGAACCTGACCAGCACAACCTGAACTATAGAACCTGACCTAAAAAACCTGATCTATAGGACCTGACCTATAGAACCTGACCTATACACCCTGACCAGCAGAACTTGACCAGCAGAACCTGACCTATAGAACCTGACCTAAAGAACCTGAACTATAGAACCTGACCATAGAACCTGACCATAGAACCTGACGTATGCACCCTGACCAGCAGAGCCTGACCTATAGAACTTGACCTATAGCACCTGAACTATAGCACCTGACCTATACATCCTGATCAGTAGAACTTGACCAGCAGAACCTGAACAATAGAACCTGACCTAAAGAACCTGAACTATAGAACCTGACCAGTAGAGCCTGACCTATAGAACCTGACCTATACCCCCTGAACAACAGAACTTGACCAACAGAGCCTGAACTATAGAACCTGACCTATAGAACTTGACCAGCAGAACCTGACCTATAGAACCTGACCTGTAGAACCTGACCAGCAGAGCCTGAACTATAGAACCTGACCAGCAGAACCTGACCAGAAGAACCTGAACTATAGAACCTGGCCTATAGGACCTGACCTATAGAACCTGACCAGAAAAACCTGACCTATAGAACCTAACCTATACACCCTGACCAGCTGAACTTTACCAGCAGACCCTGAACTATAGTAGTAGTGCACCCTTATCTTGTATATCAGCACCAGATATGCGAATATACTTCAGAGAAGAAGTGCAGTTATCTTGTATATCAGCACTCACCACATCCTGTCTTTCTACATTGTTATGTGGGTGGTGGGCCAGTTGTTAGAAACATCAAAGAGGAACTTTAGAGTTTGAGGACATGGAAAATCAAGCTGATGTTGAGGTACCAGTAGCCTAACTATCATGTTTTTCTTTTAACAAATATAGGTGTGATGGTCAAAATATCATTAAAATAGCTCATTTTATGTATTACAATATCAAAATTTTCAGGGGGGGGGGCACTTCAGTTTCTTTTCATGGGGCCCAAAATCACTAGCAGCGCCCCTGGCTATGAACACAGGTGTTTGAAGCAGAAAAACACTGAATGAGAACCAGCGGCTTAAAGTTTTTTACTAGGGAATAGTTTCTTAAAACCTGAGCTTATTTTGTTTGTTCTATAGTCTGAGAACAAAGATCTGAAGCTATTACGAACTGAAGACAATCCAGAGAACTTTTCACCTTGTGAAAGGTGGCTCTTCCCACCTCCAACCTTCGACCAATCAGCATTCAGCTGTCATGTGAAGTCAGCTGGACTCGGTGGTGTTAGTTTTCTGGAGCGCTGCAAACTGGTATAAGGATTAATCCATCTTGGTTCCTCAGTCTCTTTCTGTCCAGTCAACTAATCCTGCAGAAGAACCGGACAGATGCATCATGGAATAAATAAATAAATAAATAAATAAATAAATAAAGAGGGCTGCACGATGGTGTGGTGGTCAGCACTGCAGCCTCACAGCAAGAAGGTCACTGGTTCGAATCTCGGCTGGGGGGAGGTTCGAACTTTGAGGGAGGGGGCCTTTCTGTGTGGATGATGATGACTCTAAATTCTGCCTAGGAGTGAATGCGAGTGTGAACGATTATTTGTCCCTATGTGTTGGCCCTGCGATGGACTGGTGACCTGTCCAGGTGTACCTGCCTCTCACCTGTTAATGCTGGGATAGGCTCCAACGTACCTGCAACCCGTAATGGACCAAGCGGTACAGAGAATGAATGAATAAATAAAGTGGATGTTGAGATGTTTCTGACAGGAAGGAGGTCTGTGATGATGACTTCTCTACTAAACATACAGTGCAGACTCTGTCAGACATCTCCTGATTCATGACGTCATGTTTCCTCCTGCAGATCTTTGGTCCAGTGATGCAGATCTTCAAGTTTAAGACGTTGGAGGAGGCGATAACCAGAGCCAACGATACCAAGTATGGACTGGCAGCTGCTGTTTTCACTAAGGACATTGATAAAGCTCACTACGTGTCCAACGGGCTCCGAGCTGGAACCGTCTGGTAAGATGCTGCTTCCAACATCATTGTATGAGTTTAACTTACAAGTTTTCTTGCTACGATTGTTGTCAGAGAAGCAATCATGATGCATTAATTCATTTACATAAATATAAATATGTAAAATCACATCAACGCTCCTTATATTCAATCTTCTGATCCAAACAAAATAATATAGAAATAAAGTAAAGTCGGCATAAATCTCCTTCATCGTGTGCAGAAAAAATAAATCCTACATATTAAATGTAGATTAATATGTGACTTCTTCAGATGGAAAGGCTATAGGACCTCACGTACCAGTAAGGAATACCGCTGTAACTGTAACTGATGTTTTATTAATAACACAAAGCTATCATGCCTTATACCACATACCGATTCAGCACATCACAGGCACCATAAACAGTAACCAGTGAGGATTCACAAATATGTACAGATATGAGTTAAACATGTCACTCTCCTCCCCCTGCTCTTCCACTCGCCTCCCCCTGCTCCTCCACTCACCTCCCCCTGCTCTTCCACTCGCCTCCCCCTGCTCCTCCACTCGCCTCCCCCTGCTCTTCCACTCGCCTCCCCCTGCTCCTCCACTCGCCTCCCCCTGCTCTTCCACTCGCCTCCCCCTGCTCTTCCACGTGCATGTTTACCTTGCCTGCGGGCTTAATAATAATAATAAATAAAGGTTAATTAGGCCCTGCCGTTTTCCCAGTCACTGCAGTTCCTCTGGAACTTTCCAGTGGAAAATCGCCTCCTCTGGAACTTTTCCACAGGAAAAACACTCGTCCTCTGGAACTTTCCCGTTGATAAAACGCTCCTCCTCTGAAACTTTCCCGTGGAAAATGCGTCCTCTGGAACTTTTCCGCCGAAAAATGCTCCTCTTCTGGAACTTTCCAGTGGAAAATCGCCTCCTCTGGAACTTTCCAGTGGAAAATCGCCTCCTCTGGAACTTTTCCACAGGAAAAATGCTCCTCCTCTGGACCTTTCTCGTGGAAAAACACCTCCTCTAGAACTTTCCTGTGGAAAAACGCTCCTTCTCTGGAACTTTCCCGCGGAAAAACGCCCCTCCTCTGGAACTTTCTCGTGGAAAATGCCTCCTCTGGAACTTTTCCGCCGAAAAATGCTCCTCTTCTGGAACTTTCCAGTGGAAAATCGCCTCCTCTGGAACTTTCCAGTGGAAAATCGCCTCCTCTGGAACTTTTCCACAGGAAAAATGCTCCTCCTCTGGAACTTTCCCGTGGAAAAACGCCTCCTCTGGAACTTTCTCGTGGAAAAACGCCTCCTCTAGAACTTTCCTGTGGAAAAAACGCTCCTCCTCTGGAACTTTCCCGTGGAAAAACGCCTCCTCTGGAACTTTCCTGTTGATAAAACGCTCCTCCTCTGAAACTTTCCCGTGAAAAAACGCCTCCTCTGGAACTTTCCCGCGGAAAAACGCCTCTTCTGGAACTTTCCCGTTGATAAAACGCTCCTCCTCTGAAACTTTCCCGTGAAAAAACGCCTCCTCTGGAACTTTCCCGCGGAAAAACGCCTCCTCTGGAACTTTCCCGTTGATAAAACGCTCCTCCTCTGAAACTTTCCCGTGGAAAAACGCCTCCTCTGGAACTTTCCCGTGGAAAAACGCCTCCTCTGGAACTTTTCCACAGGAAAAACGCTCCTCCTCTGGACCTTTCTCGTGGAAAAACACCTCTAGAACTTTCCTGTGGAAAAACACTCCTCCTCTGGAACTTTCCCGTGGAAAAATGCCTCCTCTAGAACTTTCCCGTGGAAAAACGCCTCCTCTGGAACTGCCCACATGGTTCAGACATGATCCTTTATGTAAAGTGATGATATTGAGGGATGTTTACTATGAACTAATAATGGTGTTTAATACTGAGATTTATTATGAAATCAAGTAATGGTGACATCTCTACTATGAAAGTCAGCTGTTCAGTCCAGACGTCCAGAACCTTCTTGATGACTCCACTGGTTTGTGAAGGGATTTTGAACGTGTTTCGTGGCTCAGTGATGGTTGAGAAAACACAAGTTTCAGCTCAGTTCCAGATCTTTCTTCAGGAACAAACTGTAGAGAAGAGATGCCCAACTCATTGTAGCTCTGGTTCCACATTTAGCTCAATCTGGTCTCCAGTGGGTTGGACCAGTAAAATAACAGCACAATAACCTATAAACAATATTTTAGTACAAGAACTTTATCAAGATGTTCATATTTAATGACTCGCAGAAACACAATAAACAACCTGAAATTCCTGGAGAAAAATAAGTAAAGTTTCAAGTACAATTTGTCTGTTTTTCATTTACAAGTAAATCACACCTTACAGGTCGTCCGGGGGGTGGGGGCTGGTCCTCCTGGGCGTTGGGCAGGGCCTCTCTCTGCCCTGGGGGGGTTGGGTGCCTCTCGGGCACCTGGGGCCCTTCGCTGTGTCCTAGGCCAGTGCCTGGCAGAGTCGCGGGCACTTGTCTCATTTGCATGATCACAGAATATTATTCATGCCCGATATTTTGCCTCCACATTTACTAACCTGCTAATAAAGTTGCTGACATTGTTTTTTTCTGTTATTTATTTTTACATTGAGGTGGTAAACATCAGCTCCAGCTTCCAGCCGCTGTCTCGGTGGTCCACATCTCCTTTCTGACATGTAAACACAGTCAGCAGTTCATCTTCTGACCGGATCTGTGTTTTCTCTGCAGGATTAACTGCTACAACGTGTTCGGTGTTCAGGCTCCGTTTGGGGGATACAAGGCTTCCGGATTCGGCAGGGAGCTGGGAGAGTACGGTCTGGAGAGCTATACGGAGGTTAAAACGGTAACCACACAGACACATGAAGCTCATCTAAATAAATGATCCATCCTGAGCCAGAATCTGGAGAAGCAGCCAGAGTCTGATCAGTCAGGATGAGGATAAAGACCATCTGAGGAGTCCTGCAGACTGGATCCTTTGGGTTCTGGGGTCTGTATGGATCAGGTCATTAGGAGTTTTGGAGACCAGATGGTCGTATCAGACTCAGCTTCTGTGCTACCAGTCAGCCTGATTATTTTCAAGATTTTTTCATTTGTTGTGCTATAAAAAGCCAGTTTAGACCCCTCTAATGTACTACAGACTAATCTCTAAATTTCCTTCTGTCTGAAGTTCTCTAGAAAGTCGTCTCTGCACAGTTGCTATGATTCCTGAATGAAAACAGTATTTAAACAGCTGGTTCTAGACGTTGCAGACACAGCATATAAAGACCTGTAGCTGAGCTTAGATAGACTAGACTGTTTGGTTTCATTCTGTCAACTACATCATTCTGGGCTGGAATTCAGGATTTAACTCACAGGTTATGTCATGTTATGCAAAAAAACTGCCTCTGTGTAGACAGGAAGCTTAAATAAGACTGGAAATGATGTGGAATGCATGCCAGGCCTGTAGCAGGTGGTGAAACTTTGCAACGACACATCCCATTTGTGTTGCCAGTCCTCATCAATCCGGTGGCTTATTCTCCAGGTTTTATCCCGAGGCGCCTCTCGGCAACCCTCCGCTTGTACAGAGGGGTAGGGATTGGCGCTTCCCTGATGGGATAATTGTTTTTCTTTAAGAGACCAAAATAACCTAAAAAGATTCCGATCATGGAGGTCCACGTTGTTTTGTAAAAGGTGTGAACAGGACCTGAGCGTGCAGGTGTGAGAGGATTCCACTTCATGTTTGCATGGACAGGATTCCCTGCCGTTGCAAGAAAAGTTCACTCTGGAGTCCGTTCTCAAACCTTTGCAGTTTTGTCCACCCAGAACGCTGTTACCATGGAAACGAGAAGCCAGAACTCAATTAAACTTGTATTTATTTACTGTTTCGGTGTCCTCATGTAAATGAGGCCTAACAGAACTTTTCCCATCTCTGAATAATTTCACCTCCTTAGTGGTTCAGTGGTGACGTATCACCGTCTCTGCCCCCTCCTGTTCTCTGTTCACATGCTTTATCTTGACGGCTTATTCAGGCTCGGGATGACATTCAGCTGTAGATGCAGATAAAACCCACAGTTTCCAGCAACCTTTAGTCTTTCTGACATGAGATCCTGGACGGACCAACACGTCCTTAAACCACGTGATGCATCATGTTTGATACATGACCCTGTTGTCTATAATCTCGTTTTCCGTCCCCCTGGTGGACACTTTTGCAGCTTTGTCAGCGAGTCACACCGTAATAAACACCGTAATAAACAGTACATTGTTTATTTATTTTGTTAAAGGGACAAAATAAAGACTTCAGATAAAAAGAATTTTCTTGCCTTTATTTCTTGGGTCAAACTTCAAAAGGTTCAATTCAGTGTACACTTCTTCCCACTCCTTTTCGAACTTCTTTATTATGATTTGATGATGCAATAATTATTATTCTTTTATCTTTTTTCATTATTTTCTTTTTGTATATAGTTTATCTTTTGTTCGTTCAAAATAAATTCATTCATTCATTTATTCAATGCCAAGAAAAGCAGGTCATTCTGTTTTTTCCCCACTTAATAGTCACTGAATCAGTTCTTAGATAAAATCACCCAAACTGCTTAAATCTGGGAGGAATATTTGTTTTGATGATCAGGTCGAACCTGGAGTCCAGTCGTGGTACTCTGATCTGCACTGTGATAACTACATATTCTCTATGTCTCTGTTTGTTTTCAGGTGACCATCAAGGTGCCACAGAAGAATTCTTAGAGGTCTTCCTCACCAACCAGGAAGTTTCTGACAGGACACGTCCAACAAATGCAACATGAAAATGAAAATTCAATCACTTTAAATCATCTTCACGCTTGCTCTCATTGGCTCCTCTGCTCTGATGCTGATCAGGCATCTCTATGTGTGTGTGCAGGTTTCTTTCTTGTAATTTTCCTGAATAAAGAAATTTGAGAAGCTCAGCTAAGTCCTGATGGTTTCTGCTTGTGGTTGTGCCATGTTTGAGGCATGTTAAGGTTTTAGATCACGGAGAAGATTTTTCTCTGTTTCAGAAGGTCTATTTATTCATCTGCACTCATCAAACAAAATGACTAAGAATAAAAAGCTCATATGAGGAGTCCAGATCTGGACTGATGGAGCATTTGCTCCTGTCATTCTTCCTGCTGTATGCTGTTATGTTCCAGATCCAGGTCTAAAACATGAGCTCAGCAGACCAGAAACATGAATGATCAGCAGCTTTAGACATCACAGAGAATGTTCAGGACCACCTCCTTGGACAGATCTTGGTTACACTTTATTACCATAAGTCCCTCCAAACCATTGGGTTCTGGGTCACCAGAGTATAAAACACTTCGGCATGCAGATGAGTCGTCCTCAGCTCAATAAATGGGATGCCCTCAATAAGCCTCAGGAAGTCCATCCATGAGATTTCTTCACTGCTAAATATTCAGTCAGTGGATTTATTACAAAGTAGAAGTAATCTGAGACTGATATAAAGTGGAAGTTAAATGGGACTGTTGTAAAGTGGAAGTTAATTGGGACTGTTCTAAAGTAGAAGTAATCTGAGACTGTTGTAAAGTGGAAGTTAATTGGGACTGTTGTAAAGTATAAGTTAACTGGGACTGTTGTAAAGTGGAAGTTAAATGGGACTGTTGTAAAGTGGAAGTTAAATGGGAATGTTGTAAAGTGGAAGTTAATTGGGACTGTTGTAAAGTATAAGTTAACTAGGACTGTTGTAAAGTGGAAGTTAAATGGGACTGTTGTAAAGTGGAAGTTAATTGGGACTGTTGTAAAGTGGAAGTTAACTGGGACTGTTGTAAAGTGGAAGTTAACTGGGACTGTTCTAAAGTAGAAGTTAACTGGGACTGTTGTAAAGTGGAAGTTAATTGGGACTGTTGTAAAGTGGAAGTTAATTGGGACTGTTGTAAAGTGGAAGTTAATTGGGACTGTTAGAAGTGGAAGTTAGCAGAACTCCGCTCAGCAGTCTGCATGGATTACCGATAGCATCCACGGCGCCACACCGGGGCTAGGGGGTGCTACAGCCCCGTGATAAATCTGTGTAGCCCCATTAAGCCCCCCCAAGAAATTAGATTATAAAAAATATAATTATGAATTTATATATAATATTATAATAAAGGAATGTATTAGTTTAAAAACAGTTTGCGGAGATTCTCCGCTTGCATGTTTCTTCTGTGCACTGATTAAGAGGGGACAGAGGGCGGGCGGAAACTTTTTGTTGAAACTCACGCTAGGCTGAGTTGTGTGTGCCTAATTAACAGGTACGGAGTGTTGCACTTCTCGCTGTGGCTTTGGTATTATTATCTCCATTTTTTACCATGTTGTGGTCCGAATCATTAGATACAAATTGTTTGCACTTCTCGTTGCGCCTGCACTGTGTAGTATGTTAAATTTATCTCGCAATCAGTTTAATTTCTTAAGTTATGTTGTGATCCGAGGCAATAAAAGCAATGCATAGTTGATTTCATTAATTATGCATGTAGAATAAATGCGTTTGTTGCATTCTGTATGTGTTGCTTGTTTATCACATGGTCGCTGTCTGGTGCTGAATCTTGCACCTTTCCACGTGAAAACATTTTTGCCGTTGCTTTGTGGCTCGTTGTAGGCCTGGTTATTTTGCTGAATGTTCTTTGGCTAATTCAGTTAAATTGCTGTGTATCTTAGCCACTTTTATTGAAAAAATCGATAACCTATGTATAAAGTTACCTAAGTCATGGAAATCTGTTATTTTCTTAGCACCCCCACGTATTGGTCAAGTCCCTCATTAGCACCAGGAGAAAAAAAATCCTGGCGCCGTGCCTGACCGATAGTGGTATGAGAACACATTCAGACAGGTTTTCACTGGCCAAACATAATCCCCAACACTGGGTTTACTGGACACTCCCATTTTATAATCACCGCAGCTGTGCAGGGTGACGAGCACTTCCAGTGACATTACAATATATATATTTACAATGGTTTAACCCATACAATACAATACAACTGAGAGCACATCACAACATATAACAGGAAACATGGAAAATCCCAGAGAGGAGTTGGTGCATGCTGAGGGGCACAAAATCCCCAGCTTTCTGAAGAGTCAACAACTACAGACCTACCTACAAGCTTTTTGTAGCCTTCAGATTAGCTCAAGGACAGTGTAGAGAGCTTTATTGACGAGTTTCCATGGCAACTGCATCCAAGCCTTACATCAGTGATTGTATTGGAAAGTATAGGATACGGTGGAGATAAGTCATCCTTTCTGTCTGGTAACCTGATGGATGAGTCTTTGTTTGGTGGTTGCCAGGACAACGGTAGTGGCCTAACTGCATTGCGCATGTTTTTACATTTCTTATGTAGGGCAAATGGACTCAAATAGCCCATTTTTATTCTTTTTGGCCACTCATTTTTACACTAAGTCACGTTCATCCATTCACACACACTCATACTAACACATTATCTAACATCTTAACATAACAACTAGAAGTTTTGTTTTGTAGAAGTTTCAAACCCTTTGCCCACCATTCCCTCCCTTTCCCCAGAGAAAAACTAAAACAATTAGGGCCTACAAGACAACACAAAATAAAAATGGTGTTTCATTTCATAAAGGTGTGCTTGTTGTTAGCAGTGTTTGTTCTTTCAGAGTGTCCTTGATGGTTCGCTGTGGGGCCCAGAGTGACCTCGACTGTTCAGTGTTGTGTAATGCGTGAGCTTGTTACTCCCAAATAGGCCAAAACGTTTGTCCACGGCTTACAGAACAAAGGGGACAAACAGAACTGGTCTGTTGAATCCTGGTGGAGGACAGTTACGCCTCCAAGTTGAAGCTGTGGCAGTAGGAGGTGAGGAATTGCAGTACTGACCAATCAGCGGAAGGGAGTGACGTATTTAAGCAGGCGAGGAGCTGCAGGGTTCGTCTGGTTGACAGGTCGCCTGTGCTTCCCTGGCTTTAATAGGGCTGATGGAGAAGGTGAGGCTGAATTCGCCGACTGCAGTGGTGAATGCCGATGTGTTGCTGAGGGTTCAGTCTGTGGAGCAGGTATCAGACTGCGCTCTCCGGCGGGATTTAAAACGGTGGGTACGTGGGCACCCGAGGTCGACCATGCTCGACGTTAGAGGAGAAGCTATACGGTGGGAGCGCGAAGGTTTGCCAGGTGATATGAGAGAACGTAGTATTTTGATCTCCCAGCGGTGGGATTTCAGTATGGCTGTGCCCCACAAAAGTCTGACCCCTGACCCTCCACCGATGTCTGAGTTGGGTGAAATGAGGGAGCTGTTGAAATAATACAGGAGAGTAGTAGTCCATATGCTTCACCTATTGTGCTGGTAAGAAAGAAGGATGGCGGCCTACGGATGTGTGTGGATTATCGCCCTCTTAATAGTAAAACCTTGAAGGACGCGTTTCCTCTGCCACGTATTGAGGAATCTCTAGACGCTCTGACTGGTGCCTGTTGGTTCTCCACCATAGATCTGGCGAGTGGGTACAATCAGGTACCTATTACCGAGACAGATAAGCACAAAACGGCTTTTTGTACCCCCTTTGGTTTGTTTGAGTGGAACCGTATGCCCTGTGGGCTCTGTAATGCCCCCAGCACCTTTCAGCAGTTGATGCAACGTCTTTTCGGGGACCAGCAGTGTCAGTCGCTGCTACTTTATCTTGATGATATTGTGGTGTTCTCCTCCACAGTGCAACAACATTTGGAGAGACTGAAGGTGGTGCTGGGGCGGCTTAAACAGGAGGGCCTGATGGTGAAGCTCAGTAAGTGTTCATTCTCTCAGAATGAGGTGCGGTACTTGGGCCATGTTATCTCGGATCAAGGGGTGTCTACGGATCCCAGTAAGGTGGAGGCGGTGGCCGGTTGGAGGCCCCCGGATACCGTCTCGGAGATACCTGGGGTTCGCTAGCTATTACCGCCGTTTTGTGGTAGGGTTCGCCAAGCTCGCGGCCCCCTTGCATAGACTGGTGGCTGAGTATGGGGGTACAAAATCTCGGAAGAACGGGGGGCAGGGCGTCCGGGAGGGTTGGACAGAGGAGTGCCAGGAGTCCTTTGAGGAGTTGAAACAGAGGCTGGTTACGGCCCCAGTCCTCGCTTATGCTGATTTCTCTTTGCTCTTTATCTTGGAGGTGGACGCCAGCTACGGTGGCTTGGGAGCAGTCCTGTCTCAGGAACAGGACGGTAAGGTGCGACCGATAGCTTATGCTAGGCGAGGGCTGAGGCCCACTGAACGTAACATGACCAATTACAGTTCCATGAAACTGGAATTTTTGGCGCTTAAGTGGGCCATGACCGAAAAATTCAGGGAATACTTGTTGGGTCATAAATGTACGGTTTATACCGACAATAACCCTCTCAGTCATTTGTCCTCTGCCAAGCTGGGCGCGACTGAGCAGCGTTGGGCAGCCCAGCTTGCCTCCTTTGATTTTGACATTAAGTATCAGTCAGGAAAGAGTAACACCAATGCTGATGCCCTCTCTCGCCAGCACTCACCGGGCGTGCAAGATGTCCAGGGTATGAGACCTGGTGTTCTGGTTCCAAACCAGCTGGAGCAGGCCGTGTACCACGAGTCCATGGGAGCAGCTCAGAGAGCGATGACTGCGTTGTTCCAGCGCACGCCCGCTGATCTGCGTGCCAGCAGCTTTGCGGGTTATACGGGGTGGAGAAGTCACTTACTACCCCATACCACCCAGCCGGTAATGGCCAAGCGGAACTCTTTAATAGGACCATGCACAACTTGCTACGCACTCTCCCGGCATCCCAGAAGAGGGACTGGAACTCTTGCTTACAGCAGGTGCTCTATTGTTACAACACCACTCCGCATCAGTCGACTGGTGAGTCCCCCTTTTTCTTAATGATTGGCCAAGAGCCTAGATTGCCGATTGACTTCCTGTTAAGTAGGGTGCAGGACCCAGTTGCGGGGACTGTTAGCGAGTGGATCCTGGATCAGGCCTGGTTGCGGCTGGCAGCCGAGGGAGCCAAGGAACGGCTGAAGGCTGCTGCCGACCGGCGGAAGCGCATTTATGACCAGTTTGTCCAGGATCCCCCCCTTGATGAAGGTCAGTTGGTAGTTGTACGGGACCTTGGCGTATGAGGATGCCATAAAATTCAGGATCTATGGAATCCAGTAGTGCAACGAGTGTTGAAAGCTCAAAAAGAAGGTGGGTCTGTGGATACTATTGCTCCGGTAAGTGACTTGACCAAAACCAGGAATGTACATCGTTCCTTGCTAAAGGCCTGGGTGGCTGCGTGTTCGGTGATTGACACCCCATTGGTGAGTCCATCACCTACAGAGGAGCAGGCTACTAACGAGAGCACCCCAGGTAATTATGGTCTGCTTGTAGGGCGGATCTTTCCGTGACAGGTGACGGCTCAGGGGCGCCCGCTTGTTCCTTTAACTGAGGATTTATCATTGTCTTCAGACCCACCTACAGGTCTATGATGGCCGTACCTACAGCCCCACATTTAAAGGCGGTAACCCCCACTACACCAACACATTTCAGTTATGTTAGTTTGAGTTAACACTGTTTATATTTGGTTTAAATTAGGTTGAAATGCTTTAGTTCCCTTTTGTTAGCGCACACATTGGAGCACTATTGTATTTTCAATTCTGGTTAAGTTCTCTGTATTCAATATATGTTTTTCTCTTTTAATGGTGCTGGGGGGAGCATGATGAACGCTGGGGGGCAGCAGTGAGCTCAACAGGCAGACGCCAGGGAGCAGGAAGTGCCATGGGCCCAGACCAAGTCAGCTCCTTCCGGAGGGGAGATTAATGGCCTTCATATCGTTAAACAGTTTGTTGTTAGGATTTTGATTAGTTTGATTTTTTTGTATTATTTTTGAGTAATTGTTGTGTTAAGTAATAATGAGCTAACTGTCTAGGTTTTGTGTCATTGTTTAATCTAGTTGTTAGTATTTGTTAACCCCTCATGTGTTGTAGACTGGTCTGATCAGCCAGTATTTAAGTGTCCCTTTGTTTCATGTTTGTTAGATCAGTTTAGTTGTTTTTGTTAGGTCAGTTTGGTTCTTGTGTTAGTTTGTTTTCTTTTGAGTTACATGTTAAACAGTTAGTTTAAAGTTTCCTGAGTTATTGTTATACTTTGGTTTAGTTTTGTTCATTTGACCTCTTTTAAGGGCCCAAACCTTTTGTGTGAGTATTCTTTTGGGTAAATAAAACCCGCTCTTGTTTTGAAACCAACTGTGTCCTTGCCTTGTACCAGCTCGATCCTTCACAAGGTCCTACCATGGCGCAGGCCTCGGGTCCTCCACAGGATCCCAGGAGCGAACCGCCGACGGTAGCCGTGCCTGACTCCGTTCAGCCGGCTAGTGTAGAGGACGAGGTAGCCCGGAGGTCATCAAGATCAACTGCGGGCCATCATTCAAATGTCCACAACCTTCCTAGGTCAGCAGCAGTATGAGGTGCTCACCCCTGCAGTTCTGCTTCAGTCGTTGCTTTCTTCAGGCCCTGGAGATGAGAGTGGGGGAGAGTACTTTATTGTTGGGGCGCCGAAAAAAAAAAACAGGGTAGATTGTGGCAGTAGGAGGTGAGGAATTGCAGTATTGACCAATCAGCGGAAGGGGGCGACGTATTTAAGCAGGCGAGGAGCCAGTCTTGGGCAAGGTTCATCTGGTTAACAGGTTGCCTGACTTCCAGCTGATGTGGAGATTGCTGTTACTGCGCGTAGTATTGGCTCTTACCTTAAGACTGCGGTGGTAGGTTAACTTTACTTCTCCTGCTGTATCAGGTTTTCTGATGGAGTAAGTGTTAACAGACTGTGCTCCAGTAGGGAAACCTGTGTGTTGTGCTGCCTCTCGTTCTGGAACGGCTTCTTTGTGTGACGAGCTCCGGTCATCCGGGTAGGTCAATCCACGGCTGGTGGGCGCTTTTCCTGGCTGCATCGGATGTTCATGGTTATTTGTTTTTGTTTTAGGGGGATTTATCCAACGGCATTTTAACGACACAGCCACCTTCTAGACGACAGGCAGCGGTCCGCGGTGGCATGTGGATCAGGAGCTTCACAGCTATTCCCCACGCTGACAGACGGCTGACTGATGCTGCTTTGCTTATTTTAATTTTTGGATTCTTTTTAAGCTGTGGGGGACACATTTTATTTTCTGCTGCTCCACTGGAAGCCCGGGACGAGGCCCGCTACGAGGTTTGATACTGGCGAGTGGCTTCCAGTGTGGATGTTTTATATTGTAACAGTTTTATGTTTGTTTATTTATTGTCTTTTATTTTGGCATGCCCAAACTCCACGGTTCTTATAATAATTGTATTTTACTTTTTCCTTTAGTGGCCGGGAAGCCTGGAGTCGGTGGTACCTTAAAGGTGTGGGTCCCTCTTCCTGGTTTGATCCTCCCCTCATTTGCATGTCGAGCACGTTTGCCTGTGCTGTGGAATTGAAGTGCGAAGTGTGTTTGTCTTGCACGTGTGTCTGGGGTGGCTTTGGTTTGGCTCCCTTCATCTCGTTTGGCCCACCTTCCTCTCAGTAAGATTCCGCCATCTTTAATGTTGAACCGTGGGTTCCTTTTAGTCTTGTTTTGTTTTGTTTATTTTAAACATTAAAGATTGTTTAATTATTTGGACGCTGGTCTCACACCTCCTTAGTATAGCGAACCTGTGTGCTTTGTTGGAGTTCATGTTATTATTCCCCGCGGTGAAAGTCCTGGGGTGGCGTTGTCTGTAACCAATTATATGATTTACTGGCTTTTAGCCTGTAAGCCCCCTGGGCTCATGTTTATGTAACCTCTGGCGCCCCCGAGCTTGCCACAAAGGCAAAGACAAACAGATTGGGGCTTTGGAGCAGAGGGTGGACGAGCTGGAGCAGTTGCCACCCTCTACCCAGGAAGGGTAAGAACAAGCCTGCTATCATCCTCCGATTTGTCAACAGGAAGGACAGAACTGCATTGTTAAAGCCAGGTGGCAAGCTTAAAGGAACAAATGTATATTTGAACAAACACTTGACAAAGAAGGACGCTGAAATAGCCAAGAAAGCTCAAGAGACAACAAAAAGTCCAACAAACATGGGTAACAAGCTGCAGTCTTTATAAGGTTATTTTTTTTTCCATTAAATTTTTATTAGGAATGTACACAATGTCAAATACACCTCCTTTCAACAAATGCTTATACAGTCCCATGCTTTTTCGGTATAAAACAAAGAAAAAAAAAAAAAGAAGAGAACCTGTGCAAGTAACAACTCTAAGGATACAGATCACAAGCAATAAGGCGTATAGCACAAAAAAAAAAGTAAGAAAATAAAATAATAACAAATATCACAAACATAGTAGGGTTACAGTAGGTACGGTCATTTATACTCAGCAAACATCTGACCTAATTGGTTCTACAAACAATCTCCAGGGTTTCCAATACTTATCAAACTTGTCTTGCTCAAGTCTCACCGCATATGTCAGTTTCTCCATTACATAAATATCGTGGACAACACTGATCCAATCTTCAGAAGTAGGAACACTATCAGTAAGCCATTTCCTTGTTATAGTTTTCTTCCCAGCAGCCAGCAGTATATTATACATATATTTTTTCTTAAGTGCCACTAACTGGGCCGGTCTTTTCCCGAGGTACAAGGTCTCAAAATCATGTGATAGAGGCACCCCTATTACTTTTTCTACACTATTTCTAAGTTGCAGCCAAAATGAAGCGATTTTGGGACAACCCCAAAATATGTGATAATGACTGGCCTGACCAGTCTACCGAATCAAAGGCCTTATGTGCATCCAGCCCCAATATCACAGCTTGTTCATTCTGAGTAATAATATGGTTAATAATATGTAGAGTACGTCTGATGTTATCACGTGTCTTCTGCTCTTTTACAAACCCCGTCTGATCTAACTGAACAATTTCAGGCAATATTGATGTAAATATTTTATAATCTTGATTTAGCAGACTGATCGGTCTAAAGTTGTCACAAACTAATTTATCCTTGCCCTCTTTTGGGATCATTGTGATCACAGCTTCTTTCCAAGAGGATGGGATCACACCATTTTTTAAAACCCAATTGAATGCCCGAATGCCCGTAGAATCGGAGATAATTTCTTTAAGTAAGTTCGGTACCATTCTCCTGGATAAACGTCAGTACCTGGGCACTTGTTCATCTTAAGTTATCTTACTGCCTTCTGTAATTCCTCACTAGTTATCTCCGCAGATAGGTTCTTATTCTGTTCATCTGAGACTTTAGGTAAATTCAATGATTTTAGTAATGTTTCCAAGAAGGTATTATCCCGGGCCTGAGAAGAGTACAAGTTTTGATAATATGTCTCAAAACATCCTCTTATTTCTTCCATTTTATACTTGATTTGTTTAGAGGTTGGATCTTTAATCTTGTATATATCTCTGTCAGCCTGTTGTTTCCTCAATTTATATGCAAGCTGTTTTGTTGAACGGTTTCCTACTTCCTGATATCTCTGTTTTAAAAACATCAATTTTTTTTGTATATCTGCCGAGAGTATTTCATTAATTTGACTTCTTGTTTCCCTAATTTTATTTATTGTCTCTGCATCTATTTTGTCTTTATTTCTTCTTTCAAGGTCTCATAGTTCTTGTGTTAGTCCTTTAAGTTGTTCATTTCTCAGTTTTTTCTGTAATGCAGATTTGGCTATAATCTTGCCCCTAAGAACAGCCTTACACGCATCCCATAATATCACTGGAGATACTTCCTCGTTATCATTATCATCCAAATAGGTTTGTATTTCTTCCTCCAATTCGTTCCTCACGTGACCCCTAAGTATACTTGTATTAAGCCTCCATAGTGAGACCAATTTCTCCCTATTCACCTCCAAATTCAAATAGACTGGGCTATGATCTGAGATGTCCATAACACCAATTTTACAAGACGTCACTCTACCAATGTCCTTGTTTAACATGAAAAAATAATCAATCCTAGAATAAGTCCTGTAAGCTGCAGAGTAGAAAGAGTAGTCTTTCATTGTGGGGTTCAGTTCCCTCCATACATCACATATTCCAAATTCTCTCAGCGTCTTTTGCAATCGGTTACTGTGGGCACTGGTAGACTTACAGGCTATTCTGGAAGTGTCTTTTATAGGATCTAATTTCAGATTGAAGTCCCCACCACTAACCAACAACCCCTGGGCCTTGGTTATCATTAGATCAATGACATGCTTATAAAATGCCCAGTTTGATGCCGGAGGGACATATACATTAAAAAGGGTGACCTCGGGGGGGGACGTGATGGCGGCTTAGGGGACGGACGTGTTTGCTGGGAGCTCCGCAGGTGCCCAAGGAATATCTGAAAATTCTCTCTAGAGTTTGCATATTTCTCTTCCGTGCTGAGGTAGTATTATGACTTTAGAACATTTCTGGACCAAACAGCACCAAACGATGCCGAATCCTAAACGTAGAACCACCAAACAACTAGCTGATAACTCGACCGTGCACATGGCCCAACATGGCGAACAGGACGATGAGAGTGATGTCGAGCTGGAGCCTGCACTCGCCAAAGCACTGGAGGTAATGACGCTCAAACTTATGTCGACGATCAACGATAAGCTGGACCCTCTGGCTAAAACAGTCCTCTCACATACGACTGAATTGAAGACAGCCAGTGAGCGACTAGATGAAGCAGAGGCCAGAGTGCTACAGCTAGAGACGGCTAACGAACCGCTCCACGCTAGTATACGGGCCCTGGAGAAGAAAGTTGAAACTCTTACGGATCACATCGACGAGCTGGAAAACAGGGGGCGGCGCAAAAATGTCTGCATTTTTAATATTCCTGAAAACATGGAGGGTAATAATGCTCTAGACTTTTTTGAACACTGGCTTCCAACTTTCCTCGGCATAGATATGGAAGGGGGACGTGTCAAGCTTGAAAGAGCACACCGCTCCCTGGCACCCAAGCCTGGGGACGGGCAGCGGCCGCGCCCGGTCATCATCAGGTTCCATGCGTTTCCAGATAAACAGAGAGTGATGGCGGCGGTGCGGCGAAAGTCTGCGGAGGGCGAAATTATCCTGGACGGAAAGAGGATCTCCTTCTACAACGACCTGTCGGCTGCAGTGTTACAAAAGCGCAAGGAATTTACACTGGCCAAACAGCGTCTGAGAGAAATAGGCGCGGAATACTCCATGCTTTTCCCAGCGAGGCTACAGGTGTCACTCAACGGAGCACGGAAAACCTTCCTCTCGCCAGCGGAGGCTCTGTCGTATGTATCCAGCAGTGCTAACAAGGGCTGAAGGAGGATATGCGGTGTTCTCAGAAAAGGCGGTGGGTTATATGTTTATAGCGATGCGACTGAACTTTATCAAGACTTAGTTTATGCCCTGTGTTTTTGTTTAAGATGTGGTCATTTATAACCCACCTTGTTTATAACTGGCATCTTTTTTTGCATTAAGAGAAATCTACTCCTAACTCTACATGTTTAAGGGCGCTTGGGCAGTTCCCTGCCACGGGGTATGCCATCTCTGCTGGTTGTTTGTGCACCTTTCCCAGGTGCCCCTCAGGAAAGCAATCCCCACACAATCTGGGGAGAGATCCCTCAAATTCTCATTTCAGTTTGTTATAGTTTATCGTCTTTTGTTATTTTTTGTTTCCATGTTTGGTGTTTTTGGATGTTCTTTCGGCTTAGCACTGGTCTAATGTTATGTTTTGAGGTGCATATCTTGGTATTAGAATTACTCCACTCTTACAGAGAAATCACATATCTGAATTACTGTCATGGTGTCATTTAATAAGGTCAAATTTTGTTCATGGAATGTTAGGGGTCTGAGGGGAAAGATTAAACAGAGGAAAGTTCTTGCTTTGTTAAGGAGGGAGAGGGTGGATGTGGCGCTATTACAGGAATCACATCTTAATGATAATGAGCATCTGAAACTTAAATACGGCTGGGTTAGCCAGATTTATTTTGCCTCTTTTACAACCAGTAGCAGGGGTGTTGTCATACTAATGAATAGGGATATCCCCTTTAAGATAGAGACCTGTATCAAGGATAAATATGGAAGATATGTTATTATCAGGGGCATCTTGTGGGGTGAGGAAATTACTATCATGAACCTGTACTGCCCACCAAATTACCCCCCAGATTTCTTAATTAAAACTTTCTCTGAATTCATTGAATTACCCTCCACCACTTCCCTGGTGGGAGGTGACTTTAACTGCCTACTCAATCCGTTGGTGGATAGATATCCTACCCGAGGCCAGTCTTTAACCAAGCAAGCCAATGCCCTGTCTGCCATCTGTGCTGAAATGGGCCTGGCTGATGTTTGGCGGACTCTTCATCCCACTAACAAAGAGTTCACTTTTTACTCTCCTCCTCACAAATGCCACACTCGTATCGACTATTTTTTCATTCCCAAGTCCCATATACATCAGGTCTCTTCCTGCGAAATCGGAAATATTGTGGTTAGCGATCATGCAATGCTTTATCTAGAACTGTTTGCCTCTGGTACTTCTACGAGGAGTAGGCGGTGGAGGTTCGATATGCGTCTTCTGAAAGATGATACATTTTTATCATATTTTATCAGAGACTTTAAAATCTTTTTTGACATCAACTCACAGTCTAGCGATAATCCCTCCTTACTATGGGAAACGTCTAAGGCATTCATCAGGGGCTTGGTCATTGGCTACTCTGCCTCCAAAAAGCGAAAGCAGCTGGAGCAACAACAAAAGCTTGAAAAGAAATTGCAGGATATTAAGAGAGCGTTGACTACATCATCTGATCCATTATTATTGCAGGACAAGTGCGCTGTACAAGCCGCTTTAAATGCTTTGCTAACTCAGCAGGCTAAAAGTGCTATTCTCTTTTCCAAGCAGAGGCTATACGAGTTTGGTAACAAGCCTAGCAGATATTTATCATGTCTAACAAAGGCCCACACTGACCCCCAAATTATCACCTCAATTGTTGATGCCACTGGCAATCGCTATTTTGATAATATAAATATTAATAATACATTCAAGGAGTTTTACGAGCAACTATATAAGTCAGATTTACCTCCAGGAGCCTCTGAGGAGTTGGTGTCCTTTCTGTCCGGGTTATCTCTGCCTACTATCTCTGAGAATCAGAAAGCTGAATTGAATGCTCCTATCACCAAGGAGGAGGCCCTTCGAGCGCTTAAAACGTTGCAATCAGGTAAAGCTCCCGGGCCAGATGGCTTGACTTCTGACTTTTATAAGGAGTTCCATCATGTGCTGCTGGACCCTTTTCTGGCCATGCTAGAGCATTCATTCATCTCCTCTTCTCTTCCCCAATCATTGAGGGAGGCGGATATTACACTCATCCTTAAAAAAGGCAAAAACCCAGAACACTGCCCTAGTTATAGGCCTATTGCCCTGTTAAACCAAGATCTTAAACTGTTGTCAAAAATTCTGGCACTACGATTGGAAAAGGTTTTACCTTTTATAGTAAAAGAGGATCAGACGGGCTTTATTAAGGGTAGGAGCCCCAGTCATAACATCAGAAGACTTTTGAATATTGTCAATATATGTCAAGCACAAGATGTGGACAGTTTGGTCATCTCACTAGATGCGGAGAAGGCCTTCGACCGTGTCGAGTGGCCTTATCTGCATCATATTTTACATTCATTTGATCTTGGTGAAACCTTTATACAGTGGGTTAAATTATTGTACAGTAACCCCTTGGCCTCGGTTATCACAAATGGCTGTAGGTCTGACAGTTTTTCACTGCATCGCTCGACACGCCAGGGCTGTCCTCTTAGCCCTGCATTATTTGCTTTGGTGGTGGAACCTCTGGCCGAATCCATCAGGCGGGACCTGATTATACAGGGGGTCTGTGCTGGTGGAACTCAGCATAAAATTTCATTGTATGCTGATGATGTCCTATTGTATGTAACAAAACCTCGATCCTCTATTCCCAGACTGATTGAACTGATTCAGCAATTTGGTATTTTTTCAGGCTACAGAATTAACTTTTCCAAATCCCTTGCCATGCCGATGGGCAGCCTCAGAGACAGAACAAGTACACTAGCACCATTCCCTTTCCATTGGTCGTTATCAGGCTTTGTGTACCTTGGCATTCAGATTACTCCCATGTTTCACCAGTTGTTCAGGGCTAACTTTACACCTCTTCTAGACAGTATTAGAAAAGACCTCGAAAGATGGAACCCACTCCCCCTCTCTTTGCTTGGTAAAGTGTCGATAATTAAGATGAACGTGCTTCCAAGATTATTGTATCCCTTACAGATGATCCCACTGTTGATGTCAAACAAAGCTTTGAAGCTACTTAACGGTTGGTTGAGTGAATTTATATGGCATAAAAGGAAACCAAGGCTTAAACTTTCAAAATTACAGCTCCCCATCACCAAGGGGGGTCTGGAGGTACCTAACTTTAAGCTTTATCAGTTGGCATCCAATTTAAGATATGTGGCGGAGTGGGTGAGGGGGGACCCCACATCTGTCTGGCTGAGTCTTGAAAAATCGCAGACTCATTGCTCGCTTCTCGGCCTCTTGTCATGTAAAAATCTTAAATCTGTAAGAAGTTTGTGTGATAACAATCCTATAATTACCAATACTGTTAAAGCATGGTTCTTGGCCAGGCGGTTGGAGGGGAGATCTCTTTTGACTCCCTTACTTTGTCCATTACAGGGCAAACCTGAGTTTGAGCCGGGCATGTCTGATTCGGGTTACAATATTTGGACACACAAGGGGATCAGTACTATACATCATTTGTTTGCAGAACACTCTTTGTGTTCATTTGAACAGCTCCAGGATAAATATGGCCTCCCTAAAAGTCAATTCTTTAGATATCTTCAAGTCCGAGACTTTATATTTAAGAAAACAACTTTGGCCTCTGATGCTACGCCTTCACCATTAGAAAAACTATTGCTCAGCCATCCGGTTAAAAGAATAATTACTTGCTTTTATAATGTTCTAAATCAGACTAATTCATTGGCTGTACTAGATGCTGCAGAGAAATGGCAGACAGATCTGGGTGTAGACATTGATGAGGATAAATGGGATGTTATTTGGAACCAGGCGAAACGAATATCTGTTTGTAATCATGCCCAGCTTTTACAGTATAAGGTCATCCACCGACTGCAAATCTCTCCTAACAAAAGGCACCAGATCAACCCACATACATCACCTATGTGTCTAAAATGTAAATCAGCAATTGGTACTTATTCTCACTGTGTTTGGTCCTGTCCTAAAATCTTGTCATATTGGAGAGACGTTTTGGAGGACATGGAAAAAATACTAGGGACGGCTTTGACTCTGGACCCAGTCTCTTTGCTTCTGGGCTACAGGGACAGCAAAGTCAGCGCTACTTCTGGCAGACTGTATGATATCTTGACATATGCTGCACGTAAGAATATTTTTTTGTCGTGGATCTCTGACAAACCTCCTTCCAAGGCAAACTGGCATAAACTCATCATCGAACTTTTTCCTCTGGAAAACTTGACCTGTTTGCTTCACTCTACAAAAGGTCGCTTTATGAACATATGGACCCCTTATCTTCGCTTTACCAATGTCACTACAGCCTCCATACTGAACAGTGTAATCATTGACGAATAATTGCTTGATTACTACGACTTTTTTTTCTTTCACTCTGTAAGAAGGAATTTTATTTTTGGAATGTACCACTATGAGAATTATTGTAGCTGTGGATCAATGTTGTGCTGAGCTGTGTTTGTGTTGGTTAAAACTATGCTTAAAAGACAATAAAAATGTACAGAAAAAAAAAAAAAGGGTGACCTCAATGCCATCCAGTCTACCAGTGACCATCACTTACCATCCTTCTTTGTCAATTATTTCAGAAATCTTTTCAAAAGTAACATCAGCTGAAACCAGAATTGCCACTCCCCTCCTACGCCCTGACTCATATGAAGAAGAGAAAACTTGATTATAACCATGTCTTTTAAGTTTCAAGTGTTCCTGGTTTGTTAAATGCGTCTCCTGCAGGAAAAGAACTTTACCTTTGTCGCGCCTCATTTTAGTCAAAATTTTAGCTCTTTTAATCGGGCTTGTGAGACCCTTTACATTGTATGAAACCACTTTCAGTAACGAAGATCTTTCCATTTACACTTTTGAGTTTGGACCATCGATCTTACCACTGTACCCCGGTTGTTACCCAAAAACAAATTAACTGTAACCACAACAAAACACATAACCACAACATACAGAACTTGTAGGACAGATGCTTCAACCGAAGCAGGTAGTTGGAACAAAAACGTGACTTCCAAGGCAGGGGTCGTCCTTATGACCCTCGGTGTATCCCGTTGGTAGGTGGGTTTGGGAAGGTAATCCCCACACCTCTCTGGTGTTGGGCCCCCCCCCTTTGATGTTGACCGTTCATGGCGGCTCATCCACGCAGCAGCTCCCCAGCTCTCCTAGTCCGCAGTGAAAATGAATCCTGACTTTGGATTAGCTTGGCATTTTCTCCGCATAACTACAGTCAATGTTTTATTCCGCTGAGAAGTCTTAACAATTGACCTCCTTATTCATGGCCCGGTGGGAGAAACTCACTCTTTCCGAAAGGCAGCAAGTCTCTTCTTATAACTATCTCTTGATGCATCCTCCATCCTCTTCTCGCCGTCCCTGGCCTTAACTCTCTGCCACATTGAGTTCATAATTTTGTCCAGAGCAGTGGTGGGTGTCTGGACTAGTGACACAACAAAACCCCTCTCCACCATGTCTTTCGTGGCTTCTTCTGATGAGGTGTAAATGCGGGTTTCCCCCTCAAAAAACACTCTCAACTTGGCAGGGTAAGGGGTTTGGAAGCGGATCTCTTTATCACGTAGTAGTTTTTTCACCTCTGTATACTCACGTCTGCGTTTTAGGACTTCCGGAGTGTAGTCGTGGTCCAATATTATCCTCTTCTCCTTGTAGGAGAGACCCCGTTTCTGCCAGGCCAGCCTCAATACTTCCTCTTTAACCTTGTAGCTCGAGAACTTGACCACAATAGAACGTGGAGGGGCGTTTGGCGGTGCTTTCGGTCCGAGCGAGCGATGTGCTCTTTCAATGTTTAAATCAGTAGACTGAAGAGTATCCAAAGCCCCTTTCAGCAAACTCTCCACAAATGCATCCACTGACTGCGAGTCGTCTTCTGCGCCCTCTGGCACCCCGTAAATGCGTATATTTTCCCGTCTTGATCTCCCCTCCAAATCCATTAGCTCAGCATCCAGTTTACTCTGTTGTTTAGCTAGCTCCGTCATAGCTTCTTCTACCAACATCGCGCTTTCATCCATGTCACACACACGGGCCTCGACTTCACTCATTCTGGTACTAATATTCCTCACTTCCTCTTTTAATTCTTTAAAGCTCTCGGCGTTTTCCCGACGCGAGCATTTCAATTCGTGGAGGATTAGCTCCAGATTAGCATCATTAGCATCGCGTGTAGCTTCCGAGTTAGAATGACTGCTACTAGCGTCCTCCTCCCGGGGTTCGATCATTGCGGTTGCTAAAGGCTTCTTAACAGCAGAAGTTGTACTCCTGTATTTACACTTAGGCATAGTTATCTTGTCTGGTTTTGCGTAGTTGCACTTTGTACCTTACTATGCCGAGAAAGTTAACTTTTAAATCGCGGGGAAGGGGAGCTCGGTGTTTATGCTGCCTCCATCTTTGCCGCTCCGCCGGAAGTCCCCAGTCTTTATAAGGTTAAATGGTTCAGCAGAGGAGGCCAAGACTCTTACAGACCGGATCTGCTTCAGGAATCCATCAAGGAAACATCTATATCTACAATTTTACAATCATTAACACTGGACTGATGAAGTCTAAACAAAAGGACAATAATACTGAGCTAACGGAAAGAATCCAACAACTGGACCTGAATTCTTGAACCGCCAACCTTCCAGTTATTGGATGGCCAGCTCTACCTTCTGAGCCACTGCCGCCCCGATTATGGCCTAAACTACATTAGTAGACTAAAACAGGTGGTTGCGTAGCACTGTATGTGCACAAGACTATGAAATATTCAATACTAAATAGTATGTCAGTCATACGGAATAATGGAATGTTTAACCATTGAAATAAAAAATGAAAAGCAAAGCATGTTTATAGATAATTCTTTCTGTAGTCAATGATAAACCCAAATTTATTTGTGGGGATTTCATTAATGAATAAAAAAACACACCAGGGAATTTATATAGTTTGTCTTTATTTTCATCAGTCAAAAGCACAGCAGGATCACTTCACACAGAGCAGCCTTAATCGATAATATCTTCACTAATAACTTGCTAAATAAGACAGTGGTCTGTTCATTTGTGATAAAACCGACCACTTACCGGTTTTTGGCCTGTAAGTTAGACGAGTAATTAATGATTTAAGGTTACAAGACTGCAACACTGTGAAGAAATGAGAAAAAGCTAACATTACCTTTAAAGATGCACTTTTCTGAATAGAAATATCATTTTTCAATGTGCATGTTTGATTTCCTGAGATTTCTTTTTGCTGCTTTAGTGAAAAGTTTGGAAAAACAGGTACAGAATATAGAAAAATATACAGCATAATATGGAAAAAACACAGTATAATTTAATAATATACATCTTTCTCTATATGATTTTTTTCCTCATTCTGTAAGCCAGAGATCTGCACTATTACATCATGTGTCTTGAATCATGTTAACAATAACGTGGTTCATGTGGTTTAGAGTTTGCCTGCTTTTAATATCATTGAAATGTTCTTGTAAAGCATAAATTTGATGATTACTTCATATTTTCCCTTGTATGAAGATATTCCTCTTTATAACTACAACACAAGTTCGAGGCTCTTGTATTATGTGCACTGCTCTTGGTTTAGCTCTTAGCTCAAAGTTTGTGGTGAAAATTGTGGATGTATTTCCTGGTGCTTCTCAGGGCATCATTTGCACTGACTGATTAAACCTTGCTTCTGTTAATGAATTGCATGAGGCTTCAGTCACACAGGTTTTCTTTTTAATTGATGGATATTTCCTTTAGACATGAGGCACAGGTAATAAAGCAGCTGTGAAAGGTACAAAGCAGGAAAAACTTCCTACCTGTTTTATTTAGTATCCTTTGGTCGGCCATTCTGGAACTGAGGTACGAGCAGACCAATCCTGGTGTAGGGAGGGCGGATCCCAGATGAGATCCACTATATATCACTATTGAACCCTAATATTAGGATTATAGCTAAAGTACTATGAGACTAGAGAGGGTCGATCATTCATGTTACGGCCATCAGTTTCCCAGCCTGACAGACTAATTGACTGGAGAACTGCAGCTGATCATAAGGAAAATTGGCAGACGGATCTTATCTGGGGTCCGCCCTCCCTACGCCAGGATGGGTCTGCTCGTACCTCAGTTCCGGAATGGCCGACCAATCCCAGGAGAGGAGCTCCTACAAACCTGCACCGGTGACCACAATCGAGGCGAGTGCTGACAGTGGGACACAGTTTGCCAGCCTGGGAGTGATTTCAGCCTTTTGTGGTGTATCAGAATTTCCCTGTGTGGGTGTTTGACTAAATTCGGTTTAGTATTTCAGTTCTGAGCTTGAATAATCATCCCTGCTTGAGCAGAGGTGACATTTTTGTTAAGACTAACATTCTTGATTTGGTTTTGTTTATTATAGCGCCTGTGTGCGTGTAGCCCGTTTTTTGGGACATTTCTTTGTTTGTAATAGTTATTATAATTGTTAACCCTTTAAGGGACACTTTCAGTTTGGTTTATTTTCATAGTTCTGTTTGATAGATCATTATAGTCTGAATTGGGTTGTTTATTTGTTTTGTGAACCCTTTTGTTTTGGAGGAAATAAACTGTTTTTCTTTTGATCCAGTGTCCGACTCACTTTATGTTCCGTCCTTACACCCCTAGATAATTGAGGATGTAACAATTCATGATTATCAGAATGATTTTGTGCCAAATTGCCAGGAATTCAGAATCAGAATCAGAATCAGAAATACTTTATTAATCCCTTTGGAAATTCCTCAGGGAAATTTGTGTTTCCAGAACAACCCGTCCAAGACAGGATCAGGCATACTGAGGCAGCAGCCGTTTCTACAGCTCCTTTGTCAACAGTGTAAGGAGAGTTCTCAATTTAATTCACGCTTGCTAAGAACCTCCTGACTGCAGTTTTATCTTTTGATGCAGAAGTGTTATTCAACCATGTTGAATGGCCCTATCTGCTAGAGGTGTTTAAATGTTTTGGATTTGGAGATTATTTTAGACGATGGATTAAAATTGTACTTGTTGATTCCACTACAATGGTATCTACTAATAAACACATTTCAGCTTTTGGGCTATAATACTGTACATGATATTAAAACTGAGGGAATGGAATGTAGCAATGTATGCTGATGAAACTTCATCTTGCAGAGTCAATACCATCCCTCTTGGAGTCGATTTATAAATTTTATAATTTTTCGGCTTGAAAGTGAACAAAGAAAAATCTTCCATTATGTTTCTAAATGAAAAGCCCATTTGTAATTGTCAAAGAAGGATTTAAGTAATAAGGCCATGGTGGGCATGGCGTGGGCATTACTGGTGTTAGAAAGACAGAATAGTGGCAGCAGGTGGAGATGCTGTCATCACAGAGTCAGAAGGGAAAACACGCCAGAGGTATCTCAGTCGGTAGAGCATCCGTCTGTCATGCAGGAGATCAAAGTTTGAATCTTACAGGGCTGAACAGTAACACCTTCCAGTCGGGGTCTTAGGCAAGACGCTGCAGCCCACAGTAAAAGAAAAGTGTCTGCTAAATAACAGGAATGATGCTGGTATGTAGTATTTTGTTTTAATGTATAAAATAAATATGTACAGATACATCTGAGACTGGTAGCAGTTTATTTAGTGTTAAATAATATTTCTTTCTAGTTGCTGGGTGTTCCAGCTGGGTGGGCGGGGCTGCAGCTGTGATTGGAGAGGGTGAGGCCAGAGGCTCCACCCAGCACCACAACAGAGGAAGTCCCTCAGGCGCCTAAGGACACCATCACCGCTATTAACCAGGTGGACAAGGAGCTGCGGGAAGTGGAGACGGTCTTGACAGAAATTGGGACAACAATTATGAAAGGATTGTGTAAGAATAAATAAATAAATAAAGGAAATCCACCTCTTGTGTGTTTCATAAACATTGCATCACTTCTAGACCTCCAGTCTGTCCCACTCTGCTGGTAAATGTGGGCAGCAGATTCTGCACCTCATCCTCTCCTTGATTTTATTCTGGAACGTTGGTGTTGCAGTTTCCCGTTTTCCCAGATTTTGTGCGTATGCCAGGGTCAGAGTTTCCGTGGGGGTAGGAACATTCTCTCGCAAAGTTTGGTTTTTATAAATCCCAGAAGTTGACTATATTTGGCATCCACCGGTTTTTCTTCCTACGCAAGCTTTAGAAAGGAGGCCCCAGGTGAGATGGTTATGTCGATGTGTGTGTCATCAGCATAACTGTGGTAACATGTTTGGTTGTTTCCATAATGTGAGCGAGTGGCAGCATGTAGATGTTGAACAGCAGTGGCTCCAGGATGGAGCCTTGGGGAACTCCACGGGTTATTTTGGTTAGCTCAGATTTATAGTTACCTATAGACACAAAGTAGTCCCTGTCTTTTAAACAGGACTTAAACCAATTAACTGCAGTTCCAGAAAGTCCAACCCAGTTTTCCAGCCAGTCTAGTGAGATGTTCTGGTCAACCGTGTCAAATGCAGAACTGAGATCCAGCAGTACCAGGACTGAAATGTTCCTGCTATCTGTGCTCAGGCAGATGTCATTAAAGACCTTCACTAGAGCATCTCAGTGCTGTGGTGTGGCCGGAAACCTGACTGGTCGACATCAGAACAACTATTTAGTGTCAGGAAGTTGTGGAGCTGCTGGAAGACATCTAAGGCCATGCATCCCGAACATGAATGTAAATTTAGGGGGGACACAGGGGACTTGTCCCCTGCACTTTTTACTGTCCAAAAACAATGTTTTGCTCTAGTAAACAGAGACAGGTCTAGCACTAGGACCAATCAGAAAACAGCAGCTCAAACTGAAGTCCTTTCCCTTAGTTTAGACCGCCCACAAGCTCCTCCATTGGCTGTGCTCTTTCTTGTGTGATTGGCTGTCCACGCTGTCACTCCACCTTGCTTGCACACAGGTAAGCTAGTCTGCAGCCAGGAGTCCTTAATATCGTAGAACTAGTACAGACAATGTTTATGTTCTTATATTGTTTAGTTATTTGGGTTGTCAGTTATATTGCATAGTACAGAAAAACCGTTTGTGTTTTAGTAGTACAGCTTTACCTGGTAAGCGGAACTTTGTAGGAGTTGTTCAGTTGTTCCGGGGGAAATGGTTTTTTTTTTTCGCTCACTGGTCCTCGTGTGGACATAAAAAATTCGTCTGCACTGGTGCTAGAGCGTTCAACAGTCTGTGATTGTCCCGCAGATTGTAAAGTGCTGTCATCCCCAGTAAAAGGAAGCTAAACGTTATATTCCTGGTCGGGAGTGTCTTTCATGCTGCACACAGCATCCAAAATATATCCTGTTAGCCAAAGCTAACAATATGCTGTTGGGCGTTTGTTCTGCCTGGGTCACGTCAGCTGGAAGGATTTAATATCAGAGGTTTCTTTTACATTAATGTTTGAATCTGTGTCCAAGTGCGTATGTGTGTTTGGTAATTAGGCGCAGCTAGGATGTCTAAATAACGAAAAGTGGACATACGAGACTTCTTTAAAAGTCAAAGTTTAAGTTACTCTAAGAAATGCGTTACACCCATCCTACAACACCTTCACTGGCTCCATGAAACAGCATATCGACTTTATGTGATCATTTACAAAGATCACAATAATCTTCTCAAGTGTATTCTTTTATTGCAAGTTCTGATAAATAAAATGTATTAGTATTAAAAAGGGAAAAATACAATATATACTAATGTGATTTTTATACATCCAAACTCATGACAATTGTGAAGTTTTTCCTCTATAACTGTATCCTCAAAATTGATGGTTGTTGCACCACAAATTGTCCCACTGTTCATGTCGGCAACAATATATTTTTGTCAGGTGACGACAGTAGAGATGCAGAAGTAGATGCAGGAGGAAACGCTGGGGGAGGGAGGGTAGGAGAAGCTGGAGGAGAAGAGGCTGGAGGAGGGAGAGTAGGAGAAGCTGGAGGAGATGGAGGAGAAGAGGCTGGAGGAGGGAGAGTAGGAGAAGCTGGAGGAGATGGAGGAGAAGAGGCTGGAGGTTGAAAGAATAAACATATGTTGGTCATGACATTAAGTATTGTGACAAATGTTAGTGATGATCAGAGCTTTCAAAGTTCAAAACACCAGACATCCTGAGAGACAAGCTGCCTGAAGTAAGAGGTCCTTGTTGACCATGTGAAGGTCCTTGTTGATCAGGTGGTGGTCTTTTTAACCAGGTGGAGGTCCCTGTTGACCAGGTGGAGGTCCTTGTTGACCAGGTGGAGGTCTTTTTAACCAGGTGGAGGTTCTTGTGCAGCTGTTGTTGATCATTCCAACATGTCTGCTGAAGCTGAGAGGAGATTCAGCACTGAGGAGGTTAAAGACCTGGCTTAGCACCTGCATGAGGCAGAAACACCTTAATGACCAACTCAGCCTTACCAAACCAGCTACTGGTGCCTCACTCTGCTCCTGCCGCTCTCTAAATGAGGACGAAGTCTCTAAACTTCTAGTCTGCTACCAGCCGGTCTCACTGCTTCCATTCATGTCTAAATTACTAGAGGGTGCCGTCTTCAGTCAGGTCTCACAGTTCCTCCAAGACAACAACCTGCTAGATCCATATCAGTCTGGCTATAGGCAAGGCCGCTCTACTGAAACTGCTCTCCTGTCAGTTACTGATTCCCTACGGGTTGCCAGATCTGCTGGTCAATCCTCAATCCTTATACTGCTGGACCTGTCTGCTGCCTTTGACACGGTCAACCATCATATACTGTTCTCCACACTCTCGGAGCTTGGCATCTCAGGATCTGTTCTCTCGTGGTTTACGTCCTACCTCACAGGAAGATCCTTCAAAGCATCTTGGCGAGGGGGGAAATGTCCAGATCACATAGGCTGACAACAGGGGTGCCTCAGGGCTCGGTGTTTGGCCCTCTTCTCTTTTTACTATACACCTCCTCACTCGGTGCATTATTAGCTCTCATGGTTTCTCCTACCACTGCTATGCAGATGACACTCAGCTTTTCCTTTCTTTCCCACCTGACAACACAACGTCTCAATGTGAATATCAGCATGTTGCTGATATCTCCGCATGGATGAAGGATCGCCACCTTCAGCTAAATCTGTCCAAGACTGAGCTTATTGTCTTTCCAGCCAATCCTTCCTTACCGCCACAGATAAGCGTGCAGCTTGACTCTATCACGCTTGTGCCTACGTCTTCTACCAGGAATCTTGGTGTCATGGTAGACAACCAGCTGACCTTTAACCCTTGCGCTCTCCTGGCTCGCACCTGGGTCAAAACGCCCCTGGTTTCTCTTCTCCGCCTGGGTCAAAACGTCCCCACCACCACCAACCACCAAGCACTGGGTCAAAACGTCCCCACCACCACCACCAACCACCAAGCACAACCGGGTCAAAACGTCCCCACCACCACCACCACCAACAACAACCACTGGGTCAAAACGTCCCACCCCAGGGTCAAAACGTCCCACCACCAACCACTGGGTCAAAACGTCCCCACCACCACCAACAACAACAACAACAACCACTGGGTCAAAACGTCCCCACCACCACCACCAACCACCAAGCACAACCGGGTCAAAACGTCCCCACCACCACCACCAACCACCAAGCACTGGGTCAAAACGTCCCCACCACCACCAACCACTGGGTCAAAACGTCCCCACCACCACCAACAACAACCACTGGGTCAAAACGTCCCACCCCAGGGTCAAAACGTCCCACCACCAACCACTGGGTCAAAACGTCCCCACCACCACCAACCACCAAGCACTGGGTCAAAACGTCCCACCCCAGGGTCAAAACGTCCCCACCACCAAGCACTGGGTCAAAACGTCCCCACCACCACCAACAACAACAACCACTGGGTCAAAACGTCCCCACCACCAACCACTGGGTCAAAACGTCCCCACCACCACCAACCACCAAGCACTGGGTCAAAACGTCCCACCCCAGGGTCAAAACGTCCCCACCACCAAGCACTGGGTCAAAACGTCCCCACCACCACCAACAACAACAACAACCACTGGGTCAAAACGTCCCCACCACCAACCACTGGGTCAAAACGTCCCCACCAACAACCAACCTACCAACCAACCAACCACCGGGTCAAAACGTCCCACCCCAGGGTCAAAACGTCCCCACCACCAACCAACCACTGGGTCAAAACGTCCCCAACACCAACCACCAAGCACTGGGTCAAAACGTCCCCACCACCAACCACCAACCACCGGGTCAAAACGTCCCCACCACCAACCAACCAACCACCGGGTCAAAACGTCCCCACCACCAACCACCAAGCAAGCACTACCGGGTTAAAACGTCCCCACCACCACCACCACCACCAACCACCTATTTCATTTCAAAGTGTAATGTTATTATAGAATGAGGACAAGTGAAAACAATGCTACTTTTACAGTTTTCAAGGAAGGTAGATTTTTATTAATCTTTCCAGCACATACCTTCAATTTGGGAGTACAGAGATCATTGTGCAGGACAGTTAGCTGAATAAGAAAAATGCATTGTACTATAAATTTAAATGCACATTTATACATACATACATACATACATACATACATACATACATACATACATACATACACACACACACACACACACACACACACACACACACACACACACACACATATATATATATATTCTTTTTACATTCACTTCAAGCAATCAGACGGCCACCTGCTGTGGCTCGCGTGATTTTCATGAAAGAGGCAACGGGCCTGTTGGTAAAAGCACATAATCATGTTTTCCACGGTACTGTGCCTACCCTCCATTAGGAGGTCGTACCGCAACATGGGACGTGGAACGTAACGCTTAAACCTCTTCCCGTATTTGTAACCGACCACGACCATACAGTTCTCGCCCATCATATATTCGGTAGCCTGTTCCAGCATGTCACGTCCCAAAGAATCCACGATGCCGTTGTTGAGCTTACACAGCCTCTTTACGTCGGTGTCCTGGACGTGAACAAACGTCAGCAGGCCTTCGGGGGAGATCCACTCCTTGGGCGGCCTGTAAAACGTAACGTCCATGTCCACGTACATCAGCGCGTTGCCGGTCAGAACCGAAGCACGCTCGGGGGTACACATGCCTCTCACGACCTCTTTGAATTGGGCAGCCTCGTACATAGCCATTTGCCTGAGGTAGTCCATGAAGTATACCTCGTTGTATTCGGCAGGTATCCGCTCGTACGTCTCCGGAGGATAAAGTTCGGGTAGGTCTTCCAGGCATACGGCGAGCAGATTTTCTCCTCGGACCTGCCGGAGCATTTCACGCTCGTTGGTCATGCGCCATCGGGAGTAGAACAACACGTGCACGTAGTCGAGCATGGTCTTGGATTGGTGCCTTATTTTAGAAACATAGTCATGTTTCTCTCCCGCTCTGCCCGCTGGCAGGACGG